>NT_187011.1:0-162935 GCF_000001635.26 Mus musculus | reverse complement strand
AAGCTTGCAATCCCACCAACAATGCAGGAGTGTTCCTCTTTCTCCACATCCTCACCAACATCTGCTGTCACCTGAATTTTTGATCTTAGCCATTCTGACTGGTGTGAGATTGAATCTCAGGGTTGTTTTGATTTGCGTTTCTCTGATGATTAAGGATATTGAACATTTTTTTCAGGTGCTTCTCAGCCATTTGGTATTCCTCAGGTGAGAATTCTTTGTTTAGCTCTGAGCCCCATTTGTTAATGGGGTTATTTGATTTTCTTGATAATTTTTTCTTTTGAATTTTGGTGGAAATTTTGGTTGGAAAATGCATTTAAGCACCAAGTCTAAGTTATATCTTATATTTCTTCCGGGTTATCAGACCGAGGTAAAGATGAACATAGGAGCAACCATTCATACCTTACTACTATTAATGATATGCTCTTGGGACTGAATAGAAGGCTTAGCCCATAAAAACAGTGGCTACTCAACCATAGAGACTACATTTAATTTCCAGCACCTCAAAGACAGCACAAATCTATCTGTAACTCCAATCATGGGGGATCAGACACTTTCTTTTGGCTTACTTTAACACCAGCTATGCACTTGGTATACACAGTACAAAACCTCATCCACCTAAATTAAACCAAATTCAAATTTTAAAAATAAGTGTTATATACAAGGTCTTAGATTACCTCACCAGCTCAACTCTCTGTAGAATGCTGAGTTCTGGTTAACTCCACTCAACTATTGCTGTGTTCTTGGTGATCATCCCATGGCCCTGGCATCTCTAACATTCTAGGTTCTTCCGAAGCACTAACATTCTAGGTTCTTCTGAAGCACTAGGTTTCACCAATAGACTCTTCTAGGTTCTTCATGGTGCCAATCCTCAAATTCTTTGCATGACCTCTTCAGTCCTCAGCACTCAACTGCAACTAAGGCTATACCTTCACCAATAGCCTTCTCTTACCTCTCAGAGTATCAAACCTCAACTGCTCTCCATGACCCCTTCATATCATCAAAAGTAGTATCATATTGGTGACCTTACACATTACTAAGTCAAGCTGGACAATGAGCTTATCTGTAAACACAGCTTATTTTGTGTGCTCTCAGAAAACCCTTCCCCAAGTATATCACCTCAATGATGTGGGTTGTAGGCTTCCCCAGCCTGAAGAGGCCTGGTACAGATCAGGCTGCTACTGAGGTGGGCCACCTGCGGTGCGGCTTTCTGACTTGGCTGGCTTCTTTTGACTTGCATCTTTTGAAGTGACAACTGCCCTGCTCTTCTGCTACCTGCTGAGAGGCTGAACTTGTTTTCCTGAGAGATTCCTGAATAAGTGGCCAGCCTGAGAGCTGATGAAATGGCTCCAGGCATCAAGTGTGGAAATGGTGGACTAGTGATAACAACATGGCAACAATACATCAAGAAGCCTGGCATGGCCTGGGGAGATGGTGGATGGGCCTTCCCCCTTATAAGCATGGTCTCTTAATAAACTTGCGGGCCTTGATCAGAACCTTTGTCTTGGCTCCATTATTTCTCTTGACCTTCTAAGTCTTTTTCAGCCCCAGCCTGCCTCCCAGGAGTACCCCGGTTCTTGTAAGCTGCAGGCCAGCTTGCTACAGTGGGTCTCTCCTTAATTACCACTAATTTCTTAGCTCCAGTTACACTTGACCAATTGTCCCACATAATTTTATTTTTTGCTTTAAAGCCAGGTCCACACGGCTGAAGGTTCTAAGTTATGCTGTTTGTTGGGGCTGGAACATGCCCCCTTGTTCTATTATATTTTACCTACCTTCTGTTTGCTAACTTCACAGGCTAAGCTTGGCTGTGTTGGACCTTGCTCTGTAGATTAAACTTGAACTCAGAGACCTTCATGTCTCTGTCTCCTGATTCTGGGATTAAAGGCATAAACCACCACACCTGCACATAAGCTTTTCTCCAATGGAAGAAGTGCTATACCAGGATAACCAAGAATTTGAAGATCTTCTTTTCTGTGTCTCCTAGGATTAAAAGTATGTACCACCATGCCTGTGCTATAATAATCCTCAAGATCTAAATAAAAAGCCTGTGTCTTATGGCCTCAAGATCTGGATCACAGGCATAGCCTCCATATCTAAATTATAATTCATTCCAGATTAAAAGACCAAATGAAAACAATGACCAGGCCATAATAAAGCTAAGATACAACTATCCCTTCTTTAACTGAAAAAGCATACATTTAGCTGCTGTGTGGGATGTTTTTCCAAGGTCACCACTCCCTAATTCAATTTAATTTCCTACAAAATAGTATTTAGCTTCATTCTGCTTCCTGGTAGCTCTTTTCTATTTGAACTGTACATTTTGTATTTTTCTTTTCTATACTTGCTACTGTTCATTAAAATGATCTTCATAAAAATAAACATTAATAACCACAAAACTGACTTTTTTCAAGGCTGTTTCAGACTTCCTTTCTCATAGCACTAGTCTAAATCTCTTTATCTTAGCCTCAGACTCTTCAGACAATAGAAAAATAGCCACATTTTTCAAAATATCACATCAAACATCTATAGGCCTCTTGCTACAGTCTTCTTCTTTGAAACATCTTGAGCTAGGTCTTCACAGTTGAAATGTTACCCAGGAATGCTATCTTCCATACTTCTACTACTATGGCCGATTAAGCCACAAATGAAGCATTTCACTGCCTTACCAAAGTTTCACATCCACATTCCTCCAATCTAAAGCTTAGTCGGGATTATCACTGCAATACCCACCACCTCGTACTAATTTCTGTCTTATGGTTTCATTGCTGTGAAGACATTCCCTGACCACAACAACTCTTGTAAATGACAACATTTAAATAAGACTTGCTTTTTCCATTATCATT
The DNA here is from genome assembly GCF_000001635.26 of Mus musculus. Classification (NCBI taxonomy): domain Eukaryota; kingdom Metazoa; phylum Chordata; class Mammalia; order Rodentia; family Muridae; genus Mus; species Mus musculus. Next base: position 160,092 of record NT_187011.1, on the reverse strand, counting down.
AATCCTGGAAGCATGGCAGCATCCAGTCAGACATAAAACTGGAGGACCTGACACTTCTATCTCTTGTTCAGAAAGCAGCTAAAGGACTGACTGCCAGGAAGCTAGGAGGAAGGTTTCAAACACAGTGACATAGATCCTATAGCAAACCACACATACTTCACAAGGCCACAACTACTCCAAGAAAGCAATGCCTAGTATTGCTGCTCCCTACACAAATCATATTCAACAAACCAGACTGGCTTTGATTCTTGGCCATGGGATGGGTCTCAATTTGGAACACTCATTAGGTGGGTATTTTCTCCATCTCTGCATATCTTGTAGACAGGACACATTTTGGGTTGAAGGATTTGTGGTTTGGTTGCTGTCCTTATGTCCTTACTTGAAGTATGACTTCTCTACGTGAACTGGTCACTAGAGCATCCATATCTCCCATCTCTTGGATTCTCAGCTAGATTTATGTCAATTGGCCCACAGAAGTCTCCCTGATCCTATGTGTCTGGAACATTCTCCTGATTGCCTCACACTCACTGCTGATTTTCATTCTTTTGCCACTGCTTTCTCTACAACTGATTCCTACCTCATCCTGTTCCTCTGCCCATCTCTTTTCCCATCCAGTTCTCTCCCTCAATCTCCAATATCTGTTTTATTTCCCCCTTTTAGAAAAAATTAGCCATGCTCCCTTGTGCCTTCCTCTTTGTTTGGATTCTTTCTCGGTGGTGTGTCTTTTTATCATGGTTTGGATAACCTGTATTTCATGCCTAATATCCATGTATAAGTGAATACATAACATGAATGAAGTCCTTTTGGTCTCAGTTACCTCACTCAGGATTACATTTTCTTCCATTCATTTGCCTGTAAAATTCATGATGTCTTTGTTTTTTTAATAGCTGAATAGTATTTCATTGTGTAAATAAATTATGTATGCACATCCATTCTTCAGTTGAGAGACATTTAGGTTGTTTTCTGTTTCTGAATATAATGAATAAATCTACTAAGTTTTTGTTGAGTTCTTTGATCCAAATAGATTTGCATTTTGTCCATGTTAATAAATACAGTTTTATTTGCATTCTACATGCAGACAACCAGTTAGACCAGCATCAATTTTTGAAGTAGGTCTTCCTTTTCCATTTCATTGTTTTGTCTTCTTTCTCAAAAAATTATGTATGTTGGTATGTATGTGAGTATAGAGAGAATACCATGTAGATTGTAAGGATGCACCATCTCTCAAATAAATATCCTATTGCCTATAGCTTAGTCAGGAAATGAAAGGTGGGACATCCAGGAGGCAGAAAGAATTCTGGGAGAGAGCTATGCAAGAGATTGGCCTGGAAGGTGTAAGAAGGTGGACCTATGGTGCTTGGGCACAGCAAACCAGCCAAGTGGCAGAATGTAGGTTAAAATAAATGGGCTATTTAAGTTATGATTGTAGTCAGCATGGAGGGTAGCTATGACCAAGATATTTATAAATATAAATCTGTGAGTATAAAGAGAATATCATGTATATTGTAAGGATGTACCAGCTCTCAAATATTTATCCTATTGCCTATAGCTTAGGCAGGGAATGAAAGGTGGGTTATCCAGGAGGCAGGAAGAATTCTGGGAGTGAGAAAAAAAAAGGATATTTATTTGAGAGATAGTACATCCTTAAAATATACATGGTATTGCTACATACATACCAACACATAATTTTTGAGAAAGAAGACAAAACAATGCAATGGAAAAGGAAAAAAATAATATCAATGTTTTGAGACTGAATCTTATCTCTGGGAGCTTGGGGATGATATACAAACCAAAGAGTAACTTGAATATATAGGTTTATATCTGGATCTTTGATTTGATTCCATTGATCAAATTTTTTGTTTCTATGGCAAATCCATGTAGTTTTTATTACTACTGCCCTATTCTACAGTTTGAAGTCAGGGATAGTGACACTTCTAGATGTTCTTTTATTGTTGAGGATTATTTTACTTATCCTGGGGTTTTGGTTTTTCCATAATTATTTGAGAATTGTTCTTTCAAGATCTGTAAAGAGTTGTGTTGGAATTTTGATGGAAATTGCAATGAATCTAAATTGCTTTTGTTAAGATGGTCATTTTCATTAGAGCATACCTCTTGTGTCCCTGGTCAGAGCAGTCTTTCTCTGTCCCTGCTTAGGGAGATGTTGTGGGAAACAAGCAGGGTGTGGGGTTGGGGAGCAGGCAGTCTGCTAAGAAATGGCTGGAGGTGGAGGTGTAGACCAGAAAGGTGATGGGGTTCTGTGTCCCTTAATAGGGCAAACATTCTGGGAGACAGACATGGAGTAGGGTCCAGTATTAAGCACACTAATCTGCCATGGGTACAGGTGAATGTGCAGACTCAAGGGGCAATGGTGTTATGGTAGAGTTATATTGATCTTGCATGTTGGGCTCTTTGGGGGGTGTGGTGTCATATTTCCCTGTCTTACAATTCATCTGTACACCTTTAAGGATACATTATCTATAATTATAGTTACATTTATGAATATGAGGTCATTTTACAACTTCCAGGATAAAAGCCAGTTTCATAATTTAGGTGCAGAGGCTCAGAATTGTAAATGTTTTACAACAAAATGGCAATATTCACTCCCAAGTAATATGATATTTTGAGAAAGTAAGAGATATGTGACATGAAACTATGATATGATTTAGAAACTACAATTATACATGTTGTTTCTCTCTATCCATACAATTTTATAACTAAAATATGACAATTATTTTGTTTATTTAACAATATTTTAAAATCACCTTTTTAATTCTTCTACTCTAACCACCCTACCATATTTCAAAGGATAATTTAGATTTAATACTCTAATTTTTTATAATTACCTGTATCTATCTTCAGTGACAGTGTTTGTTGTATTATATTTTGTTTTTCTATTGTTAACATATTAATCATAGACTTCTTTGTGAATGTTCATTGCCCATATCAAAAGACAAAATTAACATTTTAGTTACAGAGCCAATAACTTTATTTTCCTTCTACAAGACAGGAAGAAAGTTTAGACTGGGTAGAAGCCGAGCTACAAGTTCTTGAAGGTAGGCAACTGAGAAAAGAGATGATAAGTGAGCCTTAGCTTACTTAAGTGTATCTCTCTACTTGTAATTATTAAATGTAGGAGGACTTTCACAATTTTTCCACCACAAATTGCCAGGATTCTTGTTGTTTTAAGGAAAGTCTTATTTGTTTTGTATTTTTCTGTCATATAAAATTACAGTTTCGTATGTGGCATTTACACTCAATTTATCTGTCTGTTTTGATCTGATCTGTTTCAGCCTAATAGTGGTCAGTGCTGCATGGTCTTTGTTATTCACCTTGAATTACACATAAGTTCTATCATCTCATCTATAACTCTCTTAACATTAAAGTATTATTTCAAGGTATTTTGATAGTTTCTACTTAGATTAAAAACCTGTTATATCTTCAGCTTCTGCTATCTTTAACCATTATTTTACTACACTGAAATTTCTTTTTGTAGACTCTGCTAAACTGTAATCTCCCCACCCCCAGCCTGAAACCTGCTTGCTCAGGGGTGGAACTTCCCACTCAATCGTTCTGCCACGCCCACTGCTGGAACCTGCCCTGCCGCTTTGCTGTTCGGAGCCATACACGTGGTCACCCTGCTACTGGATCCCAAGATTATTTGGCGGGAATCGGGTCCCTCCCCCTCCTTCATAACTGAGTGTCAGAAATAAAAAATTGAGCTTTGATCAGAATCTGCCTGTCTTAGCTACATTTCTTTCTCTCATCGCCTAGCCCCTCTTCTCTTCCAGGTTTCCAAAATGCCTTTCCAGGCTAGAACCCAGGCTGTGATCTGCTGGCTGGACATACAGGAACATACAGGAATTGAACATGAGAACAGATTGGTGCACCAGACATTAGACAAGACACAAAAGGGGACACAGTACTACTTCTGCTATAAGGCCCAGAGAGAACAAAGCATGGCACTCCTGAAATTTCTCTCTGCTTTTTGGGACATTTTCCTCACTCATGATGCAATCTGCCTGATTATTAATTTCCTTTTAATAAACCCTTTCTTTTCTCACGCCTAAAAATGTAGCTTCTGAGAGCCACGGTCTACCTCCTGTTACAGTACCCAGTTCCTGTTAAGCTTCACTGCTGAACCTAAGTGAACCAGTGCTCGGGTTTAACGATGTTTCAGCTTAGCCTATACCGACCTTCTCCAGTATGAATTTCCTTTATTCTTTAATTATTTTCTTCTTCTATGGAGCTCCAAACCAGCAGTGTCTCTTCCAAAAATCCTTTGCCGTTTCTCAGTCCCGCGTTGGTTCGCCAAATGTTGTGTCCAGCCAGCAGATCACAGCCTGGGTTCTAGCCTGGAAAGGCATTTTGGAAACCTGGAAGAGAAGAGGGGCTAGGCGACGAGAGAAAGAAATGTAGCTAAGACAGGCAGATTCTGATCAAAGCTCAATTTTTTATTTCTGACACTCAGTTATGAAGGAGGGGGAGGCACCAGATTCCCGCCAAATAATCTTGGAGTAAGGTTGCAGGTGAACACGTGATGGTTTGGGAAGAGCAAAGTGGAGATTATTTACATAAGACTTCATTAATAACTTAGTTATGAGAGTATTTACTCTCACTACTCATTACTCTTATTTAACTTAGTGACTGAGATTATTTACACAAGACTTCATTAATAACTTAGTTATGGGTTTTAATGCTCCATGAATCTGTACATGTGTGACAGGTGATGAATGTTTAGCCAGATAACTATTCTTAATGGATATCTACATAAATTTTCTCTGTTGTAAACTCCTTTTTTGATTTATGATTTAATTTCATATGTAAAGTTGTGATGAACTTTTTACTATGTGATCATCTATTCTGAAAGATGTGTAAGTGCTGAAGACAAAGAGATCATCATCATCATCACCATTACCATCTTCATCATCATCTCATTTCATTGTTCATTTCCCTGTTTTCTTAGAGAGTTTTCATAGGAAACATTTTTACAACTTAGAAATAAATGGTAAATTCACTTTTCAAAGTGTCCCTTTTTCTTCCTTGGGACTTCAACTAGCAGGCTGAACTTAGAGCACAGCAATCCTTGTAGAGACAGAACAAGGCTGCATTACTTAATTCCCTTCTGTTAGGCTACAGGCGTTAATCACCTAAACCAGGGACTTTTAACCCTCAGAATGGGCAAGAAATTATTTAATACTTTATAGCAGTTATCATCATTACTACATAGACCAGGCTGGCCTAAAATCTTCACCGAGATCTTCCTGCCTCTGCCTCTGGATGTCTTAAATTATTTAAAAGAAATGACTTTTTAGGAAATGAAAATAATAGTAAATGATACAAGTTAAATAACTGAGGCTTATTTGTATATTATTTACATTGAATACTTCACACCCAAGAGAACTGTAGGAATTACTATATAGATATGCATAGAAGTGACAGGCTTGTTCATGCTATTCCTTAAAATTTGTACATGAAAAGATAGAAATAAATACGAACCTTTGAAATCCGTGATAAATATTAAAATTATGAACCAATTGGTGAACTGAGTAACCAGTAACTGTAATGAACTTTCATACTCATTATTATTATGATATTCTCATAAAGATATTTTCAAAATCCATGATAGTATTGTTGGTAAATTCACATATCTACCAGTGAGGCAATGGACTGGAAGAGTTAGAAAGAACTGGGTCTATACTACTAGATTATAAGCATATATTTTTACTAACTGGAAAATAATAAGTACATTTAATGAAATAGTTTCAAAGAATCAGATCACAACTTGATATGCAAAAGGTTTATAATATATATTTTCTAGAAAATACATTGTTATTCTTTGTTTTTAACTTTTTTGGGGTGGGGGTAGGGGTTTCTAGACAGGGTTTCTCTGTATAGCCCTGAACTCACTTTGTAGACCAGGCTGGCCTCAAACTCAGAAATCTATCTGCCTCTACCTCCCAAATGCTGGGATTAAAGGCATGCGCCAACACGCCCAGCTATACCTTGTTATTCTTAACATTACATATCTAACATATTAATATATTAAAAAACATTTTCATGTCCAGTCTTAGCAGGCACTAAAAACAGAACAAACATAATTTTTCCCAATGAATTCTTCACTTAAAAGTAACTTCTTTACAGCTCTTTTCAAGGACTCATTTCTTAGACTATAGATAACAGGATTGAGGGTTGGGGGTAGTACTGTGTAAAAGATAGAGAGCATGAGGTCTAAAGCAGTTGGTGAGTCTGAGCTTGGCTTTAGATAGGCACAAATGCCTGTTGAGAGAAAAAATGAAACAACGAAGAGATGGGGCAGGCAGGTGGAGAAGACCTTAGATCGGCCTTCAGCAGAGGGCATCCTGAGAACTGTAGAGAATATCTGGCAATAGGAGAAGGCAATCCCCACAAAGCAGGCAAATCCCATTACAGCAATGAAAGTAGACACTTTCAGTAGTCCAAAGTCATCATTAGAGCAGGAGAGCTTGAGCAATTGCGGGATATCACAGAAGAACTGGTGAATAATTTTGTGCCCACAGAATCTGATAGAGAGTGTACTTGCTGTGAATAATGTTCCTGAGATACCTCCACTTAGCCACACAGCTGCCACAGCCCAAGTGCACTTTCTGGGACTCATTATGACCTCATAGTGCAGTGGGAGGCAGATGGCCACATAGCGGTCATAAGACATCACTGTGAGAATGGCCACCTCACTCCAGGCTAAACCTGTGAAGAAAAAAACCTGCAGCATGCACTGCCCATATGAAATATAGCCACTTCGTGCCAGGGAACTGTCAACATACTGGGGAACTGTGACAGAGAGAGATGAGAAGTCCATAATGGAAAGGTGCTTCAGAAAGTAATACATTGGAGACTGGAGCTGTTTGTCTATTGTTGTGATGGTGATAATGATGAAGTTCCCTGCTGAATCCAATAGGTATGTCACCAAGAAGAGCAAAGCCTGTAAGATCTGCAGCTCATGGTTGTCAGAGAACCCCATGAGGAGGAATCCACTCACTGTTGTCATGTTTCTTGGAGTCATTTTGCAAATAAATTTGTGGTAACAGCTAAAAAATAAAAAAATTGTGAAATGTATTAATATTTTATATATCTATATATATATATATCATATAAAACAAGTTATACATAAATGTTCTATTTTCTCTATTTCAGATAATGTTTAAGGAATTGCAGTTTATCAAGCCTGAAAGCATGATAGATATACCTTCAATGGCAAGAATCTGCAGGATAAAATAGTTCTTCTGTGATGAGGTTTAGACTTTTTGATAAGTAAGCAGTAGTTAGAGGTGAGTACAAGTGTCACAACTCACCATATTGTTGTGCTTTCTCTAAAAACATTTCAATTTCCATCAAGGAAACCTATGACTTTCAAGTCACAATAGAAATGCAATTATGAGGTATTGGTTAACGTTTTCTGTACTTACATTTTGTGACTTCTGTATTACATTTTGTGTACCTCGGTATTGTAGCTCATGGCCTAGTTGTAGACAGGTGATAAACATTTTCTTCCTATCTAGCCATGTGCTCATTCCCATAGAAACTACATACAGTGTTGCTAAGAGCCTAATCAAATGGGGCATCCTTTTGTTTTTTCTATTTTTAGTGTATAACCAAGCCCAGAGCCTTGAAATTTCTCAGTAAGCACTCTAACATTATTTCTATATTGAAACGTACTTTTTTTTTTAGTATGCAATAAAACTTACTTTGGAAAAAAAGTGTCATTTTCCAATTTTGTTTCTAACTTGATGGCCTGATGCACAGTTGGTATCTAAAAACAACAACAACAACAACAAAAAAAAAAAAAAAAGAAAACAAAATAAAAAACAAAACATAAAAGAAATCTGCTTTTGAACTGTGTGTGTGTGTTTGTGTGTGTGTTTGTGTGTTGGGGGTGGTGTCAATGTGCATGCTTATTTCTGAGTAAAAAATATTGTAGCACTGTTTTTTTGTGAGTACCATGTATCTTGAGATTAAAACAGTTCCTTTCTGTTTTAATCTCAGAGGAAACGCCATCTATTGCCTACCTCTTCTGAAATAGTGCAGGCTCTGGCTGCCTTTCTGACACTCTTTTTGTAGAATATACTCAATATCTGAGTATTCCATTTCAACAGTTTTCCCTGTAAAGGCCTGTTTTAAGAGTATAATGAAGCATCAGTAAATTAAAAAAAAATTTAAATCTACTTAGCTGCCACACTGGAAAATCTCTTGGCTTTCTATCCATAAGAAAGAGTCAGAAATGTAATATATCTTGAGATTCATAAGATTAAATGGTTTTCATCAAAGCCATAAACAATATAATATGAAGTCAGAAAAAAAAAACCTGTAAGATTGCCTAAAACATTTCCTATATTTCTCATTTCTATTTTGTTGTAACTGGTAAAATATTAGCAAAATTATTGTTCCTTATTTTTATTTTCATGTTATCAAACTGTACAAGAAGTTGACAGGAGACTGAGAATCTAAACAATTAATTATATTTAGCACTGAGTTCAATAAGACAGAAATTCTGGTAATTATCAGTAAAAATTTTAGTTGATCTGCATAAGTAATGTCATTTTTGTTAAGCTAAATAAATTAAGATCCACTTTATAGGAAGAAATTATGTCTCAAATGTTTTTTATAACCGAATTGAGATGTGAAATTTAAACAGTGGCCTTTTATATGGACACCATTTTTTAACCCAAAAATATAACTATGAAGAAAAGGAATGGATTGGACAAAACACAGGTTTTCTTTTTTCTTTTTTTTTCCAACATATAACACTGACAGCTTTTTCTCTACTGCTTATCTCAGATGGTATTTTAAAAATAGTTTTCCAGATCCTGAATTACATAGACACGTTATATATCAACCTTTCCTATTTATGGTCCTTTTTAGATGATTTTTAAACTTTTACATGGTTCACATATGTTGTTTTTATTAATTTACTCATTTTCAGCAATGTGAGCTTCCTTTCTTCCTTGATTGAATTATACCATTGCCGATTCAACCTTCATTTAAAGAGTAATTTACTGCAAGGATTTATAGAATATCTTCCCTGCATTCATCCTTTAGTATTGGAAAATTCCCCTCAGGATTTCTTGGTGTGTAGACATCTATCCAAACTGATCACTACATGTGATGTTACTTTTGCACAAGCATAGAGTTTTAAAATGTGCTGATGAAGACAGGCTTATTTTTTAATTGAGGGTTGGAGCTTTTAAAATAGAAGCCAAACTGAATGACAGATGTGCCGCATTTTCTCTAGTCCTTTGTCACTTGGCATTTGGACCCATTGAAATGGTCACACAGTGAGCAGGGGATTTGGTGAGACTAGAGTTTTATTGCCAGCTCAGTGGTTCCTAAAGTAGCAGATCTGAGAATCTACTAGAGAGAAGGTTTCAACCTAGAGAGCAGAGCCTCAACACTATGCAATTCTGATTTACAAGGTCACAGTAACACCCAGAAAACTGTATACTTACCAGCTCCTTAGTATTGCTGGTGGTACGTTCATCATGCAGTAATCTACTTTTAGTTAGAGTGTCATCTTGTTCAGAGGCACTGTGAGATGGTTTGGAACATGTGCTCCTTACCTAATAGACAAACCATGGAAATTCATATATTTCAGTGTAAGACAGTTTGAATTTACAAATATATTACAACTAATCCTGTACCCTTTACCAAAAGAGATGAAGTGTGCAGCATTGTGGTGTCCTACATCAACATATACAGAAACTGCAAAGCAATGCCTGCTAGTAGTATAGGCATATGAGAGAAAGTAACATTAGTTCAGAAAACATTACCTTAAAATGATTTCGCCAGTGCTTCCAACCAAATCCTTATTCAGTCTTGTAGCTTTATGTACGCAGCTCTATGCTTCTGTTTTCCTTCTTTCTTTTGACTACTTTCTGTGATTCTTTTTGTTTTGCCTTGTTGTGCTTTTTGTTTATGTGTTTCATTTCTTCTCTTCTTTTCTCTACCTGACACAATCTTCTTTTTACCTGCCTCAACTGTCTTCTCTAACACTACCCCTCTGTCTCCTGGACTCTACTTGTGCCTTCTCCTCAGTCCCACTAGTCATTGTCTTTCTCCTATCCATCTCTGCTGGCATTTATATCCACTGCCCTGTTCCCAGAAGTCCAAGAGCCAACTTATATTGTAATGCATAGGATCATTTAAAGAGGTAGGCACATTATGTATTTCATATTAAATAGGTTACCAATATAAAATTGATAACAATTATAGTAAAAAATGAATTTTATGAAATTGATTAAAAGGCCTGCAGTATGGAAGCCAATACTGCTGTGTACTCATCAACCCTTATCTCTTTCTTCTTTGTATTAATAGTGCACATGTTCCATCCCACCTGTCAACATGGCTGAGAATTTACCTTATTTACCTGTAGGCGAATGTAGGCACAAGAGAAACACCTATTTCCAGGCAGGACTCAGAGAAACCTAATGTTATTTCTGTTTGAAAACCAAACATACAACTACTGTTTAATCAAAAGACTGCATCCATATATATTTGGGCCATGAACATGAATGACAGTAGTGCACAAATATTTAGTTCTGCTTGTTTTTCTTAATAGCCTGAAGCTGGAAACATTGTAACTATTATTTAAGGGGAGAAATTTGTTAAGTATGTTTAGTGCATATGTATTCTAGCATACCACTCAGGAACAGAAAGGGAAAGGTTTATGTATACAAATGTGGACAGTGGTAAGTGACGAAAAGTCAACCTCAAGTTCACATGATGTGTGATTCTATATATGTACAATGTCTTAAATAACAATGTTTTGATGATGGAGAAAGTATATTTGATTGTTAAGGACAGGAATGTTGTAGGGAAGGAAGGTGAATGTAATTATGTAAAGGGTAAATCTACAGACTTCCCTGTGGTGATAAAATAGTTATGTCTCAACTGAGGCAGCATCTGTATTGCTTCATACATGTACGAAAAGACTATAAATCTATGACTTGAAATTACATTGTAGCCATGTAATATAGATCAGTATGATTAAAGAGACATGGAATAGATCTCTACTAATTTGCAACTTATGAGCATATAGAATTATTATAAAAATTAAATGAAAAAGATTCTGCTGAACATTCTCATTTTCATTTCATGCTGTTCCATGTTCTAGCTGAACAGAGAGGTCTTTGTAAATACAATAATGGAAACACTCTACCCTTCTCTTGTGGTATTTTAAACATCACCATTTTTCATAGTAGATGAAGTCTGAGAAAAATAACTTATATTTCTTTATTCTGACTGCTGTCCTGGTAAAATTTTTGTCAGTTTAACACAAGCTAGTATCATCTGGAAAGAGGAAAACGCAATTGAGAAAATGCTTCCATTATGTTGGCCTATAAATAAGTCTGTGGATGCATGTTCTTGATTAATTATTGCTGTGGAATTGCACAGACTTCTGTGGGTGAAACCAATTCTGGACAAGTGTTTCTGAGTTGTATAAGAAAGCTGTCTCCTGTGAGGCTTTGCAGTGCCTGGAAAATACAGAAGTTGATGTTCACAGTCATCCATAGGATGGAACACAGGGCACCCAATGTAGGAGCTAGAGAAAGTACCCAAGAGCTGAAGGGGTCTGCAACCCTATAGGTGGAGCAACAATATAAACTAATCAGTACCCCCAAAGCTAGTGTCTCTAGCTGCATATGTAGCAGAAGATGGCCTAGTTGGTCATCATTGGGAAGAGAGAGCCCTTGGTCTAGCAAACTTTATATGCCCCAGTACAGGGGGAAGCCAAGGACAAGAAGTGGGAGTGAGTGGGTAGTGGAGCAGGGCGGGACGAGAGTATAGGGGACTTTGGGAATAGCATTTGTAATATAAATGAAGAAAATATCTAATAAAAAAAAAGAAAAACAAAGAAAAAAGAAAGAAAGCATGCTGGACAAACCTAAAAAGCATGCCCGTAATCATCTCTTCTTCATGTCTTATGCTTCACTTTCTGTTTCCAGAGTACTACCTTGAGCTCCTTCACTAATTTCCATCAGTTATGGATTTTGAACTATAAGATGAAATAAAGCATTTCCTCTCTATGTTGCTTGTGATTATGGGACTTATAGTGACAACAGAAAACATATATGTTAAGTTGAGAGACTAAACTATGAAATCAGACCTTATGTGGGAAGTTTCTTTGTGAAGTGGATAGTGGTTAACACCTAAATATAACCTGTTAAAGTACAAAGAATACACTATCCATGGAGTTATATCAATGATATCTATGACTCAGGGACCATCACTGAAGAGGGCATGGAAAGACTGCAAGAGCCTTTGAGAACCAGAAAAATAGTATCTGTTGAACATGACAGGACCACTATACTAATAAAATTCACAGAAGCTATGATTGCCTCCACAATACCTATGTAAGGTTTAGCTAGTCAACCTGGAAGTATAAAGGATTCATGAGCTTCCTCACCACATACAGTCCACTGCAAATGGAAAGCTGAATTGGGCTTAAACAAAATTTGGGCCTTTCAGTTATGCACTAAGGAAAGGTTCACAGGACCCCTATTCCTCCTTGTTGCAATGGATGAATTCTGGGGAATGTATGGTCATTGCCTTCAGTTGTGTAGCAAATGGTAAACGTAATACTATTCTGTGAGTATGTCTAAATCTCTGTCCTTACATCATGGTAAAAAACAGAAGGCCACAAAGGAAAAAAGAGGAACATTATGTGGAAATATAGAAAAGGGATCCGTAAAGAAGAAGGGAGAAATAGATACAGCAAGGGTAAGGGGCAGGTGAGAGAGGATGGGGTAAACAGAATACAATATACACATGTTTTAAATTTCAAAGCACACATTTAATCAAAACAATAAAAAAGAAATTAAAACATGACCTTAAAATGCTATATAAACTATTCATAAAACTTTGTTAGAATGATCCTATACTGTAGTCAATGTAGTTGTTTGCCAGCCAACAAAATATTTAACAAGATATTCCCCCAGTAAAAGACATAACAAATCATACTACTGCAAAGTAGATGTCCTATATCTATGTAATGGAACACAATTCAGATAGAAAAAAGTAAATTCGGCCTGAGCATCTGCAGGAGACATTTTGGTTCTGGGACTCCACCGAGAGTAGTCTACACAGGTAAGAGTGTGGACTACAGAAGCTAACAACTTCTGGGACAGGTGGGAGCCACAGAGCTTCTGAGGCAGCCATCTTTTCAGTCTCCAGACATCCAGACCAAACCTACGGATAATAGGAGTAGATGAGAATGAAGATTTTCAACTCAAAGGGCCAGCAAATATCTTCAACAAAATTATAGAAGAAAACTTCCCAAACCTAAAGAAAGAGATGCCCATGAACATACAAGAAGCCTACAGAACTACAAATAGACTGGACCAGAAAAGAAATTCCTCCTGACACATAATAATCAGAAAAACAAATGCACTAAATATAGATAGAATATTAAAAGCAGTAAGGGAAAAAGGTCAAGTAACATATAAAGGCAAGCCTATCAGAATTACACCAGATTTTTCACCAGAGACGATGAAAGCCAGAAGATCCTGGACAGATGTTATACAGACACTAAGAGAAAACAAATGCTAGCCCAGGCTATTATACCCAGCCAAACTTTCAATTACCTTAGATGGAGACACGAGAGTATTCCATACAGAACCAAATTCACACATTATCGTTCCACGAATCCCGCCCATCAAAGGAAAATAACAGAAAAAAAAAAAAAACAATACAAGGACGGAAACCACATCCTAGAAAAAGCAAGAAGGTAATCCCTCAACAAACCTAAAAGAAGACAGCCACAAGAACAAATGTCAACTTTAACAACAAAAATAATAGGAAGCAACAATTACTTTTCCTTAATAGCTCTTAATATCAATGGACTCAACCCCCAATAAAAAGACATAGACTAACATACTGGCTACACAAACAGGACCCAACATTTTGCTGCTTACAGGAAACCCATCTCAGGGAAAAAGATAGACACTACCTCAGAATGAAAGGCTGGGAAAGAAATTTGCAAGCAAATAGTCTGAAGAAACAAGCTGGAGTAGCCATTCTAATATTTAGTGAAATCGAATTCCAACCAAAAGTCATCAAAAAGACAAGGAGGGGCACTTCATACTCATCAAAAATAAATCTTCAAAGAGGAACTCACAATTCTGAATATCTATGCTCCAAATACATGTTCATAGCAGTCTTATTTATAATAGCCAGAAGCTGGAAAGAACCCAGATACCCCTCAACAGAGGAATGGATACAAAAAATGGGGTACATTTACACAATGGAGTACTACTCAGCTATTAAAAAGAATGAATTTATGAAATTCCTAGGCAAATGGATGGATCTGGAGGGCATCATCCTGAGTGAGGTAACACAATCACAAAAGAACTCAAAAGATATGTACTCACTGATAAGTGGATATTAGCCCAGAAACTTAGTATAGCGAGATATAAGGTACAAGATGCAAAACACATGAAACTGAAGAAGAACGAAGACCAAAGTGTGGACACTTTGCTCCTTCTTAGAATTGGAGACAATCACCCATGGAAGGAGTTACAGAGACAAAGTTTGGAGCTGAGGCAAAAGGATGGACCATCTAGACACTGTCATATCCAGGGATCCATCCCATAATTAGCCTCCAAACGATGACACCATTGCATACACTAGCAAGCGTTGGCTGAAAGGACCCTGATATAGCTGTCTCTTGTGAGACTAGGCTGGGGCGTAGCAAACACATAAATGGATGCTCAGAGTCAGTTATTGAATGGAGCACAGGGCCCCCAATGGAGGAGCTAGAGAAAGTATCCAAGGAGCTAAAGATATCTGCAACCCTGTAGGTGCAACAACATTATGAACTAACCAGTACCCCGGAGCTCTTGACTCTAGCTGCATATGTATCAAAAGATGGCCTAGTTGGCAATCACTGGAAAGAGAGGCCCATTGGACACGCAAACTTTATATGCCCCAGTTCAGGGGAATGCCAGGGGCAAAAAAAAGGGAATGGGTGGGTAGGGAATTGGGGGGGGGTCTGGGGGACTTTTGGGATAGCATTCTAAATGTAATTGAGGAAAATACATAATAATAGAAAATATTTTAAAAAAAGAAACTTTAGTAAAGCTCAAAGCACACATTGCACCTCAAACAATAATAGTGGCAGACTTTAACACACCACTTTCACCAATGGACAGATCATGGAAATAGAAACTAAACAGGGACACAGTGAAACTAACAGAAGTTATGAAACAAATGGATCCAACAGGAATCTACAGAACATTTTATCCTAAAACAAAAGGATATACTTTCTACTCAGCACCTCATGGTACCTTCTCCAAAATTGACCACATAATTGGTAACAAGACTCAACATATACAAAAATATTGAAATTGTCACATGCATCCTATCAGATCACCATGGACTAAGGCTGATCTTCAATAACAAAATAAATAATAGAAAGCCATCATTCATGTTGAAACTGAACAACACTCTTCTCAATGATACCTTGGTCAAGGAAGGAATATAGAAAGATATTAAGGACTTTTTGGGGTTTAAAGAAAATGAAGCCACAACATATACAAACTTATGGGACACAATGAAAGCATTTCTAAGAGGAAAAATCATAGCTCTGGGTGCCTCCAAAAAGAGACTAGAGAGAGCACACACTAGCAGCTTGACAACACACCTAAAAGCTCTAGAACTAAAGGAAACAAATTCACCCAAGAGTAGTAGACAGCAGGAAATAATCAAACTCAGAGGCGAAATCAACCAAATGTAAACAAGAAGAACTATTCAAAGAATCAACCAATTGAGGAGCTGGTTCTTTGTGAAAATCAACAAGATAGATAAACCCTTAGCCAGACCCACTAAAGGGTACAGGGAAAGCATCCTAATTAACAAAATTAGAAATGAAAAGGAAACATAAAAACAGTTCCTGAAGAAATCCAAAACTCCATCAGATCCTTCTACAAAAGGCTATATTCAACAAAACTGGAGAACCTGGATGAAATGGACAAGTTTCTAGACAGATACCAGGTACCAAAATCAAACCAGGAACAAGTTAATGATCTAAACAGTCTTATATCCCCTAAAGAAATAGAAGCAGTCATTAATAGTCTCCCAACCAAAAATAGCACAGGACCAGATGGATTTAGTGCAGAGTTCTATCAGACTTTCAAAGAAGATCTAATTACAGTTCTTCACAAACTATTCCACAAAATATAAACAGAAGGGACTCTACCCAACTCATTCTATGAAGCCACATTTACTCTGATACCTAAACCACAAAAAGACCCAACAAAGATAGAAAATTTCAGACCAATTTCCCTTATGAATATCGATGCAAAAATACTCAATAAAGTTCTTGCTAACTGAATCCAAGAACACATCAAAACAATCATCCACCCTGACCAAATAGGTTTCATCCCAGGAATGCACGGATGATTCAATTTTCAGAAATCTATCAATGTAATCCAATATATAAACAAACTCAAAGACAAAAACCACATGATCATCTCGTTAGATGTAGAGAAAGCATTTGACAAAATCCAACACCCATTCATGATAAAAGTCTTGGAAAGATCAGGAATTCAAGACCCATACCTAAACATGATAAAAGCAATCTACAGCAAACCAGTAGCCAACATCAAAGTAAATGGTGAGAAGCTAGAAGCAATCCGAATAAAATCAGGGACTAGACAAAGCTGCCCACTTTCTCCCTACCTATTCAACATTATACTTGAAGTCCTAGCCAGAGCAATTCGACAACAAAAGGAGATCAAGGGGATACAAATTGCAAAGGAACAAGTCAAAATATCATTTTTTGCAGATGATATGATAATATATATAAGTGACCCTAAAAATTCCACCAGAGAACTCTTAAACCTGATAAACAGCTTCAATGAAGTAGCTGGATATAAAATTAACTCAAACAAGTCAATGGTTTTTCTGTACACAAAGGATAAACAGGCTGAGAAAGAAATTAGGAAAACAACACCCTTCTCAATAGTCACAAATAATAGAAAATACCTTGGTGTGACTCTAAGAAAGTGAAAGATCTGTATGATAAGAACTTCAATTCTCTGAAGAAAGAAATTAAAGAAGATCTCAGAAGATGGAAAGATCTCCCATGCTCATGGATTGGCAGGATCAATATAGTAAAAATGGCTATCTTGCCAAAAGCAATCTACAGATTCAATGTAATCCCCATCAAAATTCCAACTCAATTCTTCAACAAATTAGAAAGGGCAGTCTGTAAATTCATCTGGAATAACAAAAAACCTAGGATAGCAAAATCTCTTCTCAAGGATAAATGAACCTCTGTTGGAATCACCATGATTGACCTAAAACTGTACTAAGAGAAATTGTGATAAAAACTGCATGGTACTGGTATAGCAATAGACAAGTAGACCAATGGAATAGAATTGAAGACCCAGAAATGAACCCACACACCTATGGTCACTTGATCTTTGACAAGGGAGCAAAAACCATCCAGTGGAAAAAAGACAGCATTTTCAACAAATGGTGCTGGCACAAATGGTGGTTATCATGTAGAAGAATGCGAATTGATCCATTCCTATCTCCTTGTACTAAGGTCAAATCTAAGTGGATTTAGAAACTCCACATAAAACCAGACACACTGAAACTTATAGAGGAGAAAGTAGGGAAAATCCTGGAAGATATAAGTACAGGGGAAAAATTCCTGAACAGAACAGCAATGGCTTGTGCTGTAAGATCGAGAATTGACAAATGGAACCTCATAAAATTGCAAAGCTTCTGCAAAGCAAAAGACACCATCATTAAGACAAGAAGTTAACCAACAGATTGGGAAATGGTCTTTACCTGTCCTAAATCAGATAGGGGTCTAATATCCAATATATATAATAAACTCAAGGAGGTGGACTCCAGAAAATCAAATAACCCCATTAAAAAATGGGGCTCAGAGTTAAACAAAGAATTCTCACCTCAGGAATACCAAATGGCTGAGAAGTACCTGAAAAAATGTTCAACATCCTTAATCATCATGGAAATGTAAATCAAAACAACCCTGAGATTCCACCTCACACCAATCAGATTGGCTAAGATCAAAAATTCAGGTGACAGCAGATGCTGGCAAGGATGTGGATAAAGAGGAATACTCCTCAATTTTTGGTGGGAATGAAAGTTTGTACAACCACTCTGGAAATCAGTCTGGCAGTTCCTCAGAAAGTTGGACAAAGTACTACCAGAGGATCCCACAATACCTCTCCTGGGCATACATCCAGAAGATGTTCCAACTGTTAAGAAGGACACATGCTCCACTATGTTCATAGCAGCCTTATTTATAATAGCCAGAAGCTGGAAAGAACCCAGATTCCCCTCAACAGAGGAATGGATACAAAAATTATGGTACATTTACACAATGGAGTACCACTCAGCTATTAAAAAGAATGAATTTATGAAATTTCTAAGCAAATGGATAGACCTGGAGGGCATCATCCTGAGTGAGGTAACTCAATCACAAAAGAACTCACACAATATGTACTCACTGAGAAGTGCGTATTACCCCAGAAACTTAGAATACCCAATATATAAGATACAATTTGCTAAATGCATGAAACTGAAGAACGAAGACCAAAGTGTGGACACTTTACCCCTTCTTAGATTTGGGAACAAAACACCCATGGAAGGAATTACAGAGACAAAATTTGGAGCTGAGACGAAAGGATGGACCATCTAGAGACTGCCATATCCGGGGATCCATCCCATAATCAGTTTCCAAACACTGACATCACTGCATACACTAGCAAGATTTTGCTGAAAGGACCCAGATATAGGTGTCTCTTGTGAGACTATGCTGGTGCCTAGCAAACACAGAAGTGGATGCTTATCGTCAGCTATTGGATGGATCATGGGTCCCCAATGGAGGAGCTATAGAATGTAACCAAGGAGCTAAAGGAATCTGCAATCCTATAGGTGGAACAACAATATGAACTAACCAGCACCACCCCAAACCCTCCTCCCCCCACGAGCTCGTGTCTCTAGCTACATGTGAATCAGAAGATGGCCCAGTCGGCCATCAGTGGAAAGAGAGTCCCATTGGTCATGCAAACTTTATATGCCTCAGTACAGGGGAATGCCAGGGCTAAGAAGTGGGAGTTGCTGGGTGGTGGAGTGGGTGGGGGAGCATGTGGAGACTTTTGGGATAGCATTGCAAATGTAAATGAAATAAATACCCAATTAAAAAATTTAATAAAGGAAATAATAATGGAAAATGAAAGAAAAGAAAAAAGTTAACTCTGTAGTTCAGCCTCAGAATAGGACACTCAGCAATGAACCTTCTGACTGAAGTGTCAATTATATAAACCCAGAAAGGGAAACAACAATTATAAATAAACATTAACATGAATCATAAGTTTAACAATATTCATTTGAAAAAATAATTTTGTTCCATCATTAGCAAAAAGGGAAAATTTAGTAAAACTATAAATTGATTCACTTGGATTAGTAAAAGAATACATAGAAAATATATTTTGCTAAGTACTGAATAACTTATAGACATAATTACTACACTCTTTATGACCAAGAAAACCTTGTAGCTATATAAGTATAGTAGGAAACTTAACAGCCTATTATGTAGAGCAATAAGGAATCTAATATCATGCAGACAAAATCAGTTTACCTAATGCTAGTTTGAAAAATATTTATTAAAATTAACTTTAAATTGGTATTGGATCTTGTCAAAACTAACTCTCTTTCCTCTCTTAATTCCTGTGCATCCTTATCAAAATGATATGAAGAAATATTGGATTGGAGGAAGAAGAGAGCCTATGTATATCTTTACTGGTCAATTATCTTTCATAATCCCATCACTTGGGAGGCAGAGGCAGGGAGATTTCTGAGTTTGAGGTCAGCTTGATCTACAGAGTGAGTTACAGGACAGCCAGTGCTACACAGTGAAACTCTGACTCAAAAAAACAAACAAAACAAAACAAACAAACAAACAAACAAAACAAAAACAACCCCAAAAAGAAAAGCAATTCATCCTGTATATGGGGAGAGAGAACTGAAATGGGGGCAGGATCTCTGGGGCAAGTTAGAAACCTACAAAAAGGTAAATTCCCAGAAACCTATGAGGGTGATCCTAGTTAAAACTCCTAGCAATGGAGGATATACATCCTGAAATGGACATGTCCTGTACCCAAGTTAGTCTTCCAATCAAGGGACTGAGACACCAATCCAGGCACAAGACAGAAAGCAACTATTTCTGCTACAAAAAAGATATACTCTAGAAAAGATGAAATAGAAGTTGATAGAATTCCCAAACAAAAGACTGGCTGCCGCAGACTCTCTGGGTCCCTGTGTCTGCGTGGAACGGGGTCTCTCGACGCGGGTGGGCAAAGCGTGGATGAATGACAGACAGACACACACGCAGGAGAGTTTGTGTGGAATCTGAATGTAATTTGTCAAATTGAACATCAGACTTTTTATGCAGAAGACAACAAGGTAGTTGGGTGACATACCCACAAGGTACAAATGAGGTAACCGGATGCTTAACGACTCTTACACAGAACAGAGGAAATGAAAACGCAAAGACTGGCAGGAACTGGGCAATAAAATAACTGAGACAGAGTCAGCCCTATCTAAGGTCAGCTATAGTCTTAGAAGCCAGGTGTGAGAACTTTTCACTCCTAGGGCAAGGGCTTTCACACCCAAGTCATGCTTCTAACTAGGGAGTTCCGTTCTAGCTAACCATCTCATGAATAATGCAATACTCTAAAACCACAGCTGGATCTACTTCCTAAACCATTGTAAATTCCTGTATATAGGTGTAACTCAGCTATAATTCTAAATATCTATTCTGGTTTCTCCTATGGTCAGAAACTTCTTTCTTCCGTAGTGATGGTAAATTCCTGTGAAGGGCAGTGACCTAACTTTTACTCAAAGTGATAGTGTAATACCAGGGGCAGTACTGAATTCCAAGCCCAAGGTCTTGCTAAGGACGAACTAGGACTGTTGGAACACTGGCGGATGGCTTTAGCTATGTCAGAATTCAATCTTAAAAGGCACTTACGATAGGAAAATATTGAAAGAGAACACGTGGATCCATACACTAGACTAACGCGGGAATGGAACACGGGAATGAAAAATTACTGTATGGGTAGGGAACACTAGACTCCAGGAGGAGAGCTTCCTTGAAACTCTTTTGCCTCATGAGTGACTTTTAAGCCTCTCGGCTTGTCCAGTTGACTCGACCAGAGAGCGTAGCAACTGGCCCAGCTTGAAACCCATGCTATGAGAGCGAGCCTATTCCTGACACTATTAGTGATATTCTGGTATATTCCCAGACAGGTGCTTAGCATAACAGTCATCTGAGAGGCTTCAGTCAGCATCTGATGGAAATGCTTGCAGAGACCAACAACCAAACATTAGGCAGAGTTTGGAGAATTATATGGAACAGGGAGAATGAAGGAATAAAGAAGCCAGAAAGATCAAGGAAACAAGGACAAATACCGAACCAACTTACCAAGGCATATAGGAGCCTAACAAGACTGAACCACTAAACAGCATACATGGGACAGACATAGGCCCTATGCACATATATAATAGTTGTGTAGTTTGGTCTTCAGGTGGGACTCCTAAGAGCAGGACCTGTATTGCCTACATTTGAATCCCTTTCCTTTAACTGGGCTGCCTTGCATAGGCACACTAAAATATATGCTTAGTCCTACTACAACTTTATGCTAAGATGGGCTGTTTTTTTCGGTAGGCCTCCCTTTTTCTGAGCCTATCCTGAGGAGAAAGAGAGAACAGGATGATGACAGCCAGATGAGAACAGATTAGAAGTTTTGATCAGGATTTAAAATAAATAAATTAATAAAAATTATTATCATACAAATAATACCATTTTGTATGCCTACTTATAGTCAGAAAATGGTAGGAAAGAGGGCCCTTCTATGAAGTTAGCAAAACCTATCATGCACTGGACAAAATCATGAGGAATCTAATAAAACAATGTGGCACAAGGGGAACACAGGGTGTCTCAAAAACATTACTTACCAAGCCTACAGTAGGATTGGGTATGATAACTACAGCTCCATGTAGTGGGAAAAGCTGGGTTCTGAAGATCTAAAGCAACACCTCACAAAAGGCTGGGGCTCCAAACCATTCCCAGCTCTCCAAGCATAATCCTGGTTTCAGAGAAGGAACTCTGTTTTATTCTCAAAACATCATGGCCTTAGGGAAAGAACCCAAGACCTAGGCTTCAGGCTGTTACTGGCTCTGGCAAACAATTTTCTTGGTTTGAGAAGGAGCTATGTTCCTTTTTTATACATAATAGCCACATGGAAAAATATGCTCGATTAGGCCAGCCCTCAACACAACAGTGTTCTTTCCTTTCCAAATGGTTGTCACCTGATGTAGTCTTGTCTATGTGGCAAAACTATGCTTTTCTCAAGAAGAAAACTGGAACTTAATGGCACACCAGGCCTTAATGACACTTGAACATGTTGTTAGTGGCCTGTTCTTTGATATGAGGCTAGTGGCTATTTGTAAGTCAGTGGCTTTGTGGCTTAGAGACAAATTTCTGGTCAATCTTGGTTAAAAAAACAACAACACAGCTGTTTCTATGCAAGACCAGGAGTTCATTTAAACTAGCCCTAACTACTGTCTCTTTCAGGGCTGTGACATCACTATAAATAATTTTATTTTTAATATATATTTTATATAAAATATTTATATATTTATATTTGTAATTCTACATTATATAAATATATGCTTAATATGTAAATATATTTATGTATAAATATATATATGTGTGATATATTTATATGAATATATTAAATATATAAATATATACATACATACACTTTAATCATATATGTATATATTTATATGTATGTTTATATTTAAACATATAAAAATGTAAATATATTAAAACCATAAACATATATATATGTATACTATCCATATTTTTGTGCATGTCTGTGTGCGTGTGTGTATGTGTGCCTACAGTAACAATAAAAGCCAGAAGAAAGCAGGAGATTTTTGGGACTGGAGTTAAACTGAATGTTTAGCATCTAGGTGGTTTCAGGGATGGAACAAGTGCTCTCTTTAACAACCCACATTGCTCTTAACTTGCAAGCAGTCCTCTAGCTAATAAATTTTTTATTTAAAATTTATTTTTATATATTTTAATTAAAATATATTACATCACTTCTCTGTTCTATGCCTCTATCACTTCCCAAATTCTTCTAAACCAATTTCTTCCCTGTTATATGTCCAAATAAGTATGCTCAAATATTTGAATAAAACTTGCTGAGTCCATTTTTGTTGGTTGTGTGTAAAGGGTTTCAGGACTGGCAAATTTACATTAAATTGGCAAATATAGAACTCATCTTTGCCTGAGGCTAGTGCTCCCACTTGTAGCAGAGTTCCCTCTTTAGTGAACAATGGGATGATGGAAACACAGAGTTTCCTGCATCCAGAGATCACCAGAGACACCAGAAGTGTTAAACACACAGGGACATCTTCTCAATGAAGGGGATAAAATACCTGGATCCTTTTGTAAAAGCTGGGAGTGTATTTTGTTAATGACCTGTGCTATCTGTGGAAGCAGCCCTCATTTACCTTTTGCTATAGAGGCAGACCATATATAAATTCTCCAGAATGATTATCCTAGACTCTTTCCCTCCTGGACTGTTAACCAACCTTAGATGAAATGTCATATATACTTTATGGCTGGCTGACCTTTATACTATCGTTGAGACCACATTATATTCTTGGACTTTTAACTATCTCTTCTATAGAACCCACCCTCATGGTCATATGTACTTTGAAATACAGTTTCTATGTATTCACACCTTAAGCTTTATTGTACAACTGAAACTGGACTGACTCGACCTACTGTTGCCTGGAAGTCTTTTCTCAAACGATACTGTGTTTCAAATATGGTAGTAATGAACTGCTTAGTATTAGACTGCCCCAAGTCTGATCCATTTTGAGAAAGTCAATATGCAACAGGTTTTTATTTTCACCAATTAGTGTGGTTTGGATCCTTGACTGATACCTTTGGGATCTCTTAAACCAAAGTATGCCCCTCTGTGACCTATAATGCCTTGTGTTGGAACATGCTAATTAAGATCAAAGTCTACCATAGCCTGAATAGCCTTTTGAGCTTAGTGCAAAATGGGGACTCCCTTTACCAGCAGGGCTTTTGCTTCTTTGACCTTGTCTGGGAATCTCAGAAGCCCTATAATTGGAATGTCATGTAGCCTTGATAAAAATTACCAATCCAACTCCCTTTCCCTGGATGAAAAACTCATCAGCAAGCACCTGAGATTCCTGGAATGCCTCTACATGCTAATGAGACAACTTAGTGCCTTATTCTTTAGCTAGTGAGCTTTTGTATATTCCTACCCTCTAACTTAAAACTATATATCCCTTGGTTAACCTCAATGACATGTATGTGTTCAAATCAAACCTTAACACACAAGCTAAAATCATCACAGAGAACTGTATCATTGTAGATATTTGAAGAAGGTCCTCCCCTAAAAGAGCTGTAACACTAAGATGCTCAGAGAAGACACCCTTCCATGTGCCTGGATACCAAGGCAGGCATTGTGACTTAGAAGTGGATGAATGTGTGACTGCATGAATGAGGCTGTATGCCTCAATGAGAAAGGAAGACATATGCGTGTCTTTTGTATCTCCCTCAAGAGTATTCTGATGAGAACTGAGTTGTAAATTGATGAATGTGGATCCCACACAAGTCTACACATTGACAGACATCAGGATGCTGTTGTGCTTACCATCATGTCTATGCACCTGGATTCTTGAAGACCACTGTCAACTCAACTTTGATGAATGTGATAGTTAGCCATGTATCCATGGGGATCTATGTGTGGATGGAGGAACATCTACAACTGTGACTGCACAGATAATTGTTTCTTAGAGGCCCACTGTGTGACTTTGATGCTTCTTTGTTAGTCAAAGCTTTGTCACAATGATACAACAGATGAAGACACTGTTGACAGCTATGTTTGTCACTGCTGGCCTGGATACACAGGTGCCCTGTGTGGGAGGGGCATAAATGAGTGCAGTAGCAACACCTGCCAGTTTGCTGAGGAATATGCCAAGCAGTCCTCCAAGGATCAATTGGGACCTATTCCAGGCCTGCTTTCCTCCTTCAACTACTTTGGAGCCACAGGCTATGTTTATATATTTTGGTCTGGATTCACAGACAGGAGTATAGTAGAACTGTCCTCTAATAGGCTCCACCCAGCAACTGATAGAAAAACATGCAGAGACCCTCAGCTAAACATTAGACCAAGCTCAGGAAGTCTTATGGAACAGTGGTATGCATTGACGAACCATTGTACTACAATTGGCACATTATACATTAGGCATATAACCAAACTATCTGAGACAAGTTACCAGGTGGAGAGACAAAGGCCTCTCCAAAAATGCATTTTTGAAGCTTCCACTGCTTGGAACCAGATAGACATCTGGGAAGGCTTTGCACTGTGGCAGCTGCTGACTGAAACTCAGGGTGCTGTTCTCCTAAGAGCTACAATCTACTTTGGAAAGCCAGCCCTCTACTTGGAAGAGAAGAGTGCTTGTAATGAGGTCCACAAAGAACAGCAGCCTAGTCTGGGTCCACTGAGTCTCTAATCCAGTGCCTGGTGAGAGGAACTGACCCAACCAAGCATGACAGAGCACATGGGCCAGAAACTACAGGTTGATGCCTGGGAATGAACATCGAAAACTGCACAGAAGCACTGCAAGTAGGAGAGGCCTGTCCAAAGCTGGCAAAAGGCTGACCTGAAACCCTGAGCTATCTAAAAGTTGGAGCAAAACTAATGCAGCACGAGATAGAAGCTAAAGGTCCCAAAAGCCTAAATGATAAGGTGTTGAATTGAAAGAATAAAAAACAAGGGAAGCTAAAGATACAAAAATCATAGAAAGAAATACTTAATTTAAGTGTAAGAAAATAAATTCTTTATAGAGAAGTTTTGAAATTAAAAAAAAATGTTGTCTACATTTGAAATGGAAGAAGCAAAATGACTCAATGCATCTGGTTTCAACAAGAACTCTCTTTGCTTAGCAGCATATAAGTGGCTGTTTTTTCAACTATTACAGGTTTTCATGTTATCTTTGGAAGAAATCTGAATAAGACAGACTCAGAGAAAGAAGAGACTTAGAAATCAAATACTACATTAAGGAGCAAAAAAGAGACATTGAAGGAATTTTTAATGCAAAATAAGAAAGCTTCAAAGAAATCAAATCTGGAATTGACAATCACATAAAAAAAATGTAGTTCTAGACAAAAATTTCTACAGGAGTTTGAGAAATTAGGATGGTAGCCCATAGAGGTTCATCCAGATTCTGTTTACTGATGTTAACTTAAAGCAATATTTACTGTGGATTGTGTGTTTCATTTTATAGAGCTTGGGGAATTGAGATATGTATACATATTAATATATCATACAATTGATACATGTTTGCAATTCCAACAGGCTTATGGGAATGATTCTAAAATTATACATTTATTAGAGTTGATAGATCTTGGAGATGCCTTAACAGTTGTCTAATGATGTATAGAAATATATGTCCATTAAAATACAACAATTTTATGGACAATTTTACATAAAGCTTATTCTGGACGTAGCTGGCAGTCCTATAGGTCAAGCCATTGTAAAAAAAAAAAAAAAAAAAAAAAAAAAAAAAAAAAACTAACAGGACATTACAGGGGAGCAGGTATGATACTTCCCAAAGATGGTTTAAAATGTGGTTTGGTGATTTTACATTTTCTAAAAAGACAATAAGACAAATCTCACAACTGCTAATATATACTGGATTTTAGAAAGAACTGAATTAGATTAGCCTATAGATGTCCTAATTCCAAAATGAAAGAAAGGAAATATGTTCAGAAGAAGGTATTGTTCTAACAGGAAAAGAAGAGCTTTATCTTCCATCCAAATTATTGAAAATAAGACGACTGAAGAAGACCCCTGAAGAACTTGGCTACAGACAAAAAGGGGGAGATTGGCAGCATCCACAATACTAGGTAATGTATGCACTGATCCTGCTACTTGAGATCAGCTCTGAGACAGCCTGAGACATAAGAAAAAATATGTCTTTACATAGCCAATAGATCTTGTTGACCACAAAATCCTCAACACTCTTCATGGCACCCTTTTGCATGGTAGGTAAAAATTGATATTAGAATCTGATATAATCAAATAACTCCTGAAGAAAGACAAGTGTCTTTCACTAGTCAAACAAAGAGCAGGGAAATAGCCTTAACTGATCTGTTCATATTGTTCACTTCATACAAATCAGGCTGGTCTCATACCTACCAGGTGAGAAATAGCTGCACTTACCCTGAACCAAGCATTAAGCCACAAGCAAAACAATTTTTGTTTCCTAAAAATCTCTCTTTAATTGTTAATATTATGAGTACCCTTCCACTTGGACAGATTAATAACACCACTGCAAGTTGAGTAATGGGCTATGCATACTATCTACCTTGATTCCAGGAGGAAGAATTGGAAGTGCCTACTGAGTCCTATGAGAGGAGCTCAAGCAATCTTTGAAGTCCTGGTTTGCACAAGCTCAATGCCCAGAAAGTTAAGAAGCTGGTAGCTGGGCAGTATAATCAGGAGTTGTGGGTCCTCGCTGGGCCTGGATTGAAAAACAGATTCTATACTCTTTGTCCTACCATCGGCCTGATTCCTTTAGGCATGTCCATTTGACCTACTCAGATAACAACTCAACTGAATGTATCTCATTCCCAGAACTGATGTCCTGCCTAACTAAAAAGGTTTACCAGGTCAGACTCTATTCTCCATTAGAATGAGTAGTCACCAAGGTCATATTCTAGATTCTAGGAAGTTTCTAGTGCATTAAGTTTCTACACTAAGCTGAAATGTCCCCTAATTGCATCTGTTTCTCTCTGTACTTCACTGTCTGCCTTTATCTTCTGAGCTGATCCTCCACTCCTGTCCTCAGTCACCCTCATTCATCCACAGAATATATTCTATTTTCCCTTTCTAGGGAGATCCATGCATTCCCCTTATAGGCCTCCTCTTTTCACATATCCTCTTTTGGTCTGTGGACTGTAGTTCAAATATCCTTTTCCTAATGGCAAATATCATTTATAGATGAATGCATATTCTATTTGAGTTTCTAGGTCTTGGTTCCCCTCTTGGGGTGATTTTTTTTTTCTAGTTGCAAAATCTCTGTAATAAGGTCATCAAAGCATCCACTTCTACAATTCTTTACAAGCTCTTTTTCCAAATGCTATTTTAATAAGTCTTGCAGCTTCCCCCAGTGCTCCTTCAAAAGCCTAAATTTTCTCCAAGAACATCTTCATTAAATTGCTTAGGCACACAAAACCAGGGTGTCAAATCAATATGTTCCATTCTTTCTAGAAGGAGAATTCACTAATCCAAGGACCCCCAGTTGATGGATCTAGTTCTTCTACTCTTTCTCCTTTCTTTTTTCTTATACACTTATCTTTCAGTTTCTGTTTTGGATTGTCCTGATGCTTTTTTTTTTTTTTTTTGTATTCTGATTTTAATTCTATTTCCTCAAAAGTGGTTACCCCTGACTAGAAGTCCATCATCTATTTAGGTGATCTCATGTGAACCTTGTCCCTATTTTAACTGATCAATAAAGGCCAGAGCCTGTGATTGTGCTGTGAAGGAGAAAACTGGGACTGGAGGTTTGAGAGTGGGCACAGGTAGAGAGACAGAAGAAAATGAGAGAGTAAGGAGAGAGGACTGAAGAGAAGGAAGCCATGATGGATCAGAACCATGTGGCCAGGAGAAACCATGAATAACAAGGGTCTTATAGTTGGTGAATAAGTTAGTGTACTATTAATCTGCTCAATCTAGGCTTACAGCTTATGATTATAATAACTGGAATGTGTGTTTATTATATGGGCTTATTAGGGTTATAAATTCCAGCAACAGTTTTCCACAATAATATTTCTTGTCCAAATTGTCTATTAATAGACATCTCCCCTCTTGGGGGCTGTCACCACTTTTCACTAGTCCAGTAGACACAGATTTTATTCCCCTTCATTTTATCACTTGTATTTTTATGGACATCCATGTCTTTAGTGACCCTGACCTAGCGATATTTTTCCTTGAGGAATTTAGTACTCTTAACTACTAAATTTTCAGATTTCTTAAAAACATTTCCTTCTTCAAATATTTCCATATACTACTTAATCATCATGAGTTGGTTAAAATTTCCCAGAGAACAATTAAAGCATTCATCCTCTACATGCAGAACCCCTTATCCTATTAGGCCTGGGTTGACTGTTTGTATACCTAGGGCCAGAGGAGTTTGTCCTTATATACACCAAAGCCATTTCCTTCTCTAGTAATGGCTCTACCCCTTTCCCAAAAATTTTTACCAAAGCTATATTTGAAGACTAATATGATATAGAAAACTAAACAGCAGTCAAACATACATGAAAGAGCAACACCATCTGTATACTAGACAGCCAGAGATGTGTATGTCATGTTGACCTTGTTCCTTCAGCCAAAATGTCATGCAGGCTCATTGGCAACTATGTCACATCTGAGAATAAGATGGCCATTTCTACTATGTTAAAACTACCAGTCCATAAGCATGGAAGATCTTTCCATCTTCTGATATCTTCTTCAGTTTCTTTCTTCAGAGACTTGAAGTACTTATTATACACACCTTTCACTTGCATGGTTAGAGTTACACCAAGGTATTTTATATTACTTGTGGATATTAAGAAAGGTATTGTTTCCCTGATGTCTTCTAGATCCCATTTGTCAATTGTATAAAGGAGGGCTACTGATTATTTTAAGTTAGCTTTATATCCATCCCACTTACCTGAAGGTGTTTTTCAGCTTATAAGAGTTGTCTGGTAGAACTTTGGGGTGACTTATATACACTACCATGTCATCTGTGAATAGCCATATGTTGACTTTTTATTTTCTAATATGTATCCCCTTGATCTCCTTTGGTTGTCTTATTGTTCTAGGTAGAACTTAAAGTATATTGAAAAGATACTGACAGAATGGACAGCCTTCTTGTCCTCCATTTTAGTGGAATTGCTTTAAGTTTCTCTCCCTTTAATTTGATGTTGACTGTTGACTAGCTGGCTCTGGCGTCCTGTGCTAGCACACTTTGTAAACCTTGGGTGTGGGGTAACAGATACTGTAGTAGGTCTTTAGATAGACTTATTGGTTTTCTAGAGGTCAGGACATGTGCTTAGCAGGTATATCTGCCCTTAACACTTGTTTAAGACACAGATGAGGAAGGAAGAGAAGGGCGGGTGCAGATGGTTTGTCCTATATTCAAGCACCATGGAAAGGGGAAGAAGAAACTTTCTCTGGTATTCTTTTACAGGTTTAAGGGAAACAGTGAGAATTGGATCGGGGATATCAGATAATGTGATAGGTCTTTTGACAACCTACTTAGTCTCCTGTCAGGCATGGCCTGTTGGTTGAGAAGGGGCACTCTGTGTTGAGGAGTCAGACACAGATGAGTCTGGAAGAGAAGAGTAGATGGGGATAGTCTGTGGTATCTACAATAGGCATGGAAAGGGGAGAGGAAAGTGCTTACTAGGCACAACCTAGAATATTGGATTTCTAGTAACAGAGAATGAGGAAGGTCTTAGAGGCATCCTACCTAGTCCCATAACCAACATCTTTATGCTGAGGCATCAGGTTCCCAATTATTATTTATTTACTTCTATATTTATTTAGTTTTTTGTTGTTATTAATCTGTGAAAGACTTTTATTTTTTGGATAAAAAGTACTATATGGGTTGGGCAGTTCACTCAGCAAATATTATTATTGGGGTTGATCGGAACTCCGATACCAACACTACCCAAGTTGGGAAGCTCATAACCACCTGTTACTCCAGTTTCAGAGGAGCTGATGTTCTTTTCTCTGGTGTATCACCCATACTCTCACAGAAACAAACATATGCTTAAAAACAAGGATAGACTTGATTTTAAAAGTGTTTATGACTTAAAAATCAATTACTGCACAATAAGCTATTTAGGTATGCAATACAAATACATTGTTTGTTTTAACTCTGTTGCATTTGGTTTTTAAAAGTTTGCATTCCACACACTCCACAGACTCATATATAATCATCAGTCACTGGAAACAAAATGGTTTCCAAGAGTTCCTAGTAGACAGTTTTTTTTCTTTTTCCTTTTTTAAAAGACTTATTTATTAATTTATTTTATGTATATGAGTACACCATTGCTCTCTTCAGACACACCTGAAGAGGGCATCAGATCCCATTACAGATGGCTATGAGCTACCAGAAGGTTGCTGGGAATTGAACTCAGGACCTCTGGAAGAGTAGTCAGTGCTCCTAAACTCTCTCCAGCCCCACATTCTTTTCTTTATCAAAAGAGAATGAGATAGTTTTACTATTCCAAATCATTTTCTCTATTGTTGAATCACTTGTATGCTTTATTTTTCTTGGGTGGGGGGCAGGGGTTCGAGACAGGGTTTCTCTGTGTAGCCCAGACTTAAACTCACTCTGTAGACCAGGCTGGGTTTGAAGGAAATCTGCCCGTCTCTGCTTCCAAAGTGCTGGGATTAATGTCATGTGCCACCACTGCCTGAACATTTGGATGCTTTATTTAAATCTCTCCAACTGGAATAGCCCTCCAGCTGCAATTCCTCTCCAAGCTGAGTAGGGTCCTTAACCTTTGGCTAATAACATGCCTGTTTTTTCTTTCTTTATGTTTTTGACTTATGTGCCTATGGTATATGTTTTTGCACATGTCAAGCATGTGCTTTGTGCTGATCTTCATCTACATCTTGAATTTTAAAGTGTGGCAGAAAGTATATTCTGTGTCTCAGGATGTTATATAGTCATGACATTAATAGCCTTCTGATTCATTGGATTGCAGATGTGTGTGATTCCCCCTACCTGTTGTGCTTTTTATGAATTTTTAAATGACTATGAATATTTTGCCTGCATTCATGAATATGCACCTCATTATGTTTCTCCTTGGTGCACACAGTAGTCATAAGATGGCCTCAGAATACCTCAAGTTGTAATAATGGATAGTTGTCAGCCTACATGTAAGTACTGGCAATTGAGCTCAATGATTTACCAACCAGCAAGTCCTCTTCTCTGCTGAGCCATTTCTCCTGCTCTGTGTTGCTTTTTTAGGATCAACATTTACATTGGTAATGTTTTCATCTGTGCACTTGTGACTGTTTAAACATGTATTTAATTTTGTCAATATAGTCACACTTTAAAAGATTTCACTTCAAGTTTCTGGAATGAATATCTGTTGTGGATTGCTCTTGTTCTGTTTATATTTTGATGCTATTTCTGCTTCCTCAAAAAGGATTGGCCCAGAGGAGGAGTGGATCGAGTGCTCAGGTGATTTCAATTAAACCTTCTCTCCATTTTAACTGGTCAAACAAAGGCTAGAGCCTGTGATTTGGCAATGAAAGGAACAAGTGGGGCTGGAAGTTTTAGAGAGGAAGAAAGAGGAAGGAGGAGAGGAAGATGGAGGATGGGGAGGTACAGGAAGATGGAGCAGAACCACTTGGCCTGGTGGAACCACAAGGAGCAAGTTGTTTCATAGCTGGGGAATAGAGTAGTGTAGTGTGATATCTGCCCAATCTTGGCATGCGGCTTATAAAAATTGTAACTAAATTTTATGTTCCATACATGGGCTTACTGGAGTTAGAGATTTACCACAAAAGTATCAAACTGAACTGAATGTATAGTTCTTTGTAGGAACTTCAGTAAAGACCTCTAATTTTTTTCTCTTTTTTATTCCTTTGATTGTTTTTTGAGTTGGAGTTAGGGTCTTCTTATATTCCTCTGACTGTCATTGAACTCATTGCATAGCCCAGACTAGCATTCAACTCGATGAGATAACATCTTCCTCTACCTCCTGAATTCTGGGATTAAAGGCATAAGCCAATATTCCAAACTTGCCCACCAGTTTTTCCTACTTAACAATTGTTCATACCATATCTCTAATGTGTGTTCAGTACTGTTTTCTTCTCTCTCTGTCTCTCCCCCCAACCCCCCCCCCCCGTGTGTGTGTGTGTTTATGTGTTAAATGGCATTTCTCTTGCAAAGCTCTATCCTATTTAAACACCACAGAAATGACAAAGGTGAAACTCATTATTCCTTTTCCTTCAGAAATAATTTGGTGATTATGTTATTACTTCTGCATCAAGAAATCATTGCTGGAAGCACCAAAATTAGACAAATGTATTGTTAGTGAGGAATACATTTAAACTGATGTTGGCATCGTACTTTGTGTTGTACACGTTTGGGATATTTTAGAATGCAGTGACCTATGATGATGTGTGTGTAAACTTCACTCTGGAAGAATAGACTTTACTGGATCCTTCACAGAAGAGTCTCTACAGAGATGTGATGCAGGAAACCTACAGGAATCTCACTGCTATAGGTAAGACAGTGGACTTCCTTTCACTTTTTAAGATAAAGGGACAATTGTTTCTTTTTTATTCATGCTGTACTGTAATTCTAACTGAGCATGAGGTGAATAAATCAGACATGGTTCTAAGGTTAACTGCATATACGGAGTTAAATAGGACCTAATTTCCAATAATCTGTCGTAAATATTCTGTTACTATATTTTAGGCTAAAACCGGGAAGATGACAATATCGAAGAACATCTTCAAAATTCTAGAAGACATGGAAGGTACTTTTCAAGAGTTAGTTGATTTGAATATGTCTCTCAAATATTTTACTGTTCCCTGGAAGATTTAAAGAAAAACAATAATGTAAAAAAGCACTGCTTTAAGTGTATCAGTGATTATTAAGTTCTTACAAAACAATGTACCTCAATGTCAGGTATCTGATTTGTATATGCAAGGCATGGTTTTAAGAAAAAAAGAAAAGGAAACAACTCCTTAACTGATACCAGCAGCATTTGTATCATAGCCCCATTACATTATGCTGTAAAAATGGCAATCTGTTTAATCCTATACTACTTAGAAGTTGCAAAATATATGCACTTTGAGTAAGGTGGTAAGCACATTTGCAAAATACTCTATTAGACAAATAGTCTATAGTAAAACTGGTGCTACTCATATTATTGTAGTAATATTGGTAACTTTAAATGAGAACGGGTTGTTTATGAGAGTCAAGAATGTTGTTTTGGAGAAAACTAAATCCCTATACAATAGGACTATGAGTGTGGGCCTATGTACCAGAAGTTTTCCACGGAGACCTCTATCCAGGCCGGGTGGAAAGGCCCCAGCGAGGGAAGTGGGTGCAGGCAGGGAGACACAGGAAGCCCCTGCCATGCCGTCTGCCTTCCAGGTCACTGGAGTAACTCTGAACCTGGTGGGCGAAAAGCCAACAATCCAGTGAGGAATAATGCTGCAGGGCTCTTCTTAAGTGTTACAACTCTTGGAACTCAAAAGGGTCAGACAAAGGAATAGTTCTCGCATTCCTTTCATTCCCTGCATGGCTCTCCTATAAACAGTTCTGGCTGTGATTTAGAGTTTGACAGCAAGCCCCTCTCAATGGCTTGGGCTGAGAGTTTGGGGGAAACCTTATTTGCATGTGAGAGGGCTTGGTGCTGTTCCTAAGTGGCTGATAGCCACGCCTCTCCTGGGGGGGGGGGGGTATGGGGGCGGGAACTCCGACAGGAACCAGGGTCCAGGAGACATGAGAGAACTCCTTCCATTCCATGTAAGTGAATTATCACTACCGGGTCCCGGGGTTCAAGATGTAGCCTCGACTGGAAACCAGGCTGTCTGCACGTAGTCCTTTGCCCCACATATGAGAAACAAAATGTCAAACATTGTAAAATGCAAATGTGGAACCCTTTCATTTGTTATCATCTTTTAATAAGTATATCATTTTTAACAATCAATACAAGCCATGTGAGCATAGGGATATTGAAAGAAGCAATGTACCCCTCTCTCTTCAAGCAAAATTAGAACATATATATAGTAGCACCCACATTGAGTAGATTTTCTGAATATGATACAAGTTTACAATTAATTGGTTTTCTAATTTCATAGGAATAATGCATAAACTCATACTTCAAATAATTCCTATAATACTAGAAATGGGGACATTCTTTGCTTTTTGTCCTGGTTCACATTGTAAATGCAGTATATAAATGTATTTTACATAGTATTTCTCACTAAAAGGAAACTTATGAATGCCCACAGTGTGGTAAAGCTCTGAGCTTTTTCAGTTCTCTTCAATATATGAAAAAACTCATATAGAAAAAGGGTGCTATAAGTGTGAGCCATGTAACAAATGCCTTTACCGTTCCAGGTATCTTCAAAGATACTAAACAATTCATAATGAATAGAAAGACTGAATATGTAAACACTACGATACATCCTTAATATTTGATTCCTCTTTATGATTAGACCAAATTGTAAAATTAATTTCTACAGATACAAAGATTCATCAGTGTAATGAATGTGGTACACCATTCACATGTGCCAATTATCTTTGCAGGCATGAAAGAAGTCATAGTGGAGGGAAACCATATGAATGTAATCAGTGTGGTAAAGACTTTGCCTATTAAAGAGAATTCTGAGTACATAAAAGAATACATCCTCTAGAGAACCCTATGAATGTAACCTGTGTGGAAAAGCTTTTGCATGGCATAGTAGTCTCCGAAGTCATAAAAGAATACATACTGGAGAGAAATCCTATGAGTGTAAACAATGTAGTCACAGTCACCTTCACAGGCATGAAAGAATGCATACTGGTGAGAAACTATGAATGTAACCAATGTGGTAAAGCCTTTGCACATCTCAGTGCTCTTTGAATACATAAAAGGATGCACATTAGAGAGAAACCCTAGGAATGTAAGCAAAGTAGTAAAGCTTTGGCAAGTCACAGTCATCTTCAAATGCATGAAAGAATATATACTAGATAGAAACCCTAAGGATGTAACCAATGTGGTAAAGCCTTTGAATGTCATAATAGTCTCTAAATACATAAAAGAAGACATACAGGATAGAAACCCTACAAATGTAATCCATATGATAAAGCCTTTTAATTTCATAATAATCTCCATGTACACAAAAGAACACATAGTAGAGAGAAGCCCTACAAATGCAATCAATCTATTAAAACTTTTGTAAGTCAGAGTCATCTCCTATTACATAAAAGAATACATACCAAAGAAAAACACTATGCGTGTAATTAGTGTGGTAAAATCTTTGCATGTCATTGTCATCTTCAGAGCTATGAATAAATTCATACTAGAGAGAAACACTGAATGTATTTTAATATGAACTTTTGCACATTTATTCATCATGAAAATATTTATACTGGAGAGAAACTCTTTGTGTATAAATAGTGTCATAAAGCTTTTTGTATTATGGTGTCCACTGAGATTCAATATAACTAAACACAAGGTCAATACAAATGACAATTTATTTTAAACAATCTACTATTGACTGATTAGGTCAATAGATCTAACTTAGGACCTGAACTGCAACACAAATACTTGAACCCGTGAACTAGAACATTACAGAAATTGTAAGCTTGAATATCAGATGTGCCTGTGTCAAGTGATACCTACATTTTCCTATCAATCAGAATTCCAGAATAAAGGTTTTCATTATGTAGCTGATCTTTTGTAGCCACCCACAGCTACAGGAACCGAGTTCCTGAGAAGGAGGCTGGGGCTGTATGGAAGAGATGGTGAGAGAAGAACGAGACCAAGACAAAGATACTGATCAAGGCCCTACGTTTACTTTTTGAGTCTGAACTTAAAAAGGGGGAAGCCCATCCTCCAGCACACCAGGTTCTTGTTGCTTTGTCACCAGGATTGTGCTTAGTCAGGATCACCTCAGGAAGACAGGTTCAGCCTCTCAGAGGGTAGTGGTTTCTTGGAGAAAACCACAGATGTGGCAGAACAATAGACCTTACCTAGGTCTGAAGACTCCACCCTAAGTAGGCTAGCTGATAGTGGCAGAGCAGATTCTCCACTTTTCCTCAGAACAAAGTCCATGTCATTTGGATTCATTAACTGAATGTTTTGCAGGCACGAGGAAGCAGAATACAATCCATGTAGACAACTTGGTCTTCATGCCTGCAAGTTCCTTTTTTCTCCTTAAAGTAGGCATAAGCTCCATCAGAGGTACACCTGACACACAAGCTCCCTTTGCTGTCTTTTTACAACATATAAGATATACTCATGTTATCTTGAGATTCTGGCTTTGATCAAGTGTCCAACGATTTATTTAAAGATTTGTATCATTTCTCTCTCTCTCTCTCTCTCTCTCTCTCTCTCTCTCTCTCTCTCTTGTTGTGGGGGGGAGTGCTGTGGGGGTGTATAATTTTTTTTCCTGAATTTTGGTGGAAATTTGGGTTGGAAAATGCCTTTAAGCACCAAATTTACATTACTTTCTGAGGTTATAAATCTAATATTTCTTCTGGGTTATGAGGCTGAGGTAAAGAAGAACATAGGAGCAAACATTCACACCTTATTACTATTAATGATATGCTCATGGGACTGAATAGAGGGCCTAGCCCATAAGAACAGTGGCTACTCAACTATAGGGACTACCTTTGATTTCCAGCACCTCAGAGACAGCTCAAATTTATCTGTAACTCCAATCATGGGGGATCAGACACTTTCTTTTGGCTTACTCTAACACCAGCTATGCACTTGGTATACACAGTACAAAACCTCATCTACCTAAATCAAACCAAATGATATATACAAGATCTTGGATTACCTCTCCAGCTCAACTCTCTGTAGCATGCTGAGTTCTGGTTAACTCCACTCCACTACTGCTGTGTTCTTGGTGATCATCCCATGGTACTGATATATCTAACATTCTAGGTTATTGTGGTGCACTAGGATTCACCAATAGCCTCTGCTAGCTTCTCTTCATAGTGCCAATCCTCAAAGTCTTTGCCTGACCTGTTCATTCCTGGGCAGTCAACTGCAACTAAGGCTATACCTTCACCAGTGACCTTTCCTCACCTCTCATGGTATCAAGCCTCAACTGCTCTTCATGACCCCTTCATACCATCAAAAGCAGTACCACATGGGTGATCCTTACACATTATCAAGTGTAGCTGGACCATGAGGTTATCTCTAGAACATAGCTTTTTTGTGTACTCTCAGAAAACCCTTCCCAAAAGTTATCAACTCAGTGATGTGGGTCTCTCCTTAACACTGCTAATTTCTTAGCTCCAGCTACATTTCACCAATTGTCCCACATAATTTTATTTTTGACTACAAAGCCTGGTCCACACTGCTGAAGATGCCAAGTTCTGCTGTTTACTGGGGCTGGAACATGTCCCCTTGTTCTATTATATTATTACCAGGTTTCTGTTTGCTAAGTGCTTCACTGCCTAAGCTTGGCTGTCTTGGACCTTACTCTGAGATTAAACTTGAACTCAGAGATCAGCATGTCTCTGTCTCCTGATTCTGGGACTAAAGGCATGAATCACCACAGCTGCACCTAAGCTTTTTTCTAAATGGAAGAAGTACTGTGCCAGGCTGGCCAAGAACTTTAAGATCTTCTTCTCTGTGCCTCCTAGGACTAAAAGTATGTACCACCACCATGATTGGGAAAGGATCTTTACCTATCCCAAATCGGACAGGGGACTAACATCCAATATATATAAAGAACTCAAGAAGGTAGACTCCATAAAATCAAATAACCACATTAAAAAATGGGGCTCAGAACTGAACAAAGATTTCTCACCCGAGGGATACCGACCGAATGGCAGAGAAGCACCTGAAAAAATGTTCAACATCCTTAATCATCAGGAAAATGCAAATCAAAACAACCCTGAGATTCTACCTCACACCAGTCAGAATGGCTAAGATGAAAAATTCAGGTGACAGCAGATGCTGTCGAGGATGTGGAGAAAGAGGAACGTTCCTCCATTGTTGGTGGGATTGCAGGCTTGTACAACTACTCTGGAAATCAGTCTGGTGGTTCCTCAGAAAATTGGACATAGTACTACCGGAAGATCCAGCAATACCTCTTCTGGACACATATCCAGAAGATGCCCCAACCGGTAAGAAGGACACATGCTCCACTATGTTCATAGCAGCCTTATTTATAATAGCCAGAAGCTGGAAAGAACCCAGATGCCCCTCAACAGAGGAATGGATACAGAAAATGTGATACATTTACACAATGGAGTACTACTCAGCTATTAAAAAGAATGAATTTATGAAATTCCTAGGCAAATGGATGGACCTGGAGGGCATCATCCTGAGTGAGGTAACCCAATTACAAAGGAACTCTCACAATATGTACTCACTGATAAGTGGATATTAGCCCAGAAACTTAGGATACCCGATATATAAGATACAATTTGCTAAACACATTAAACTCAAGAGAACGAAGACCAAAGTGTGGACACTTTGCCCCTTCTTAGAATACGAAACAAAACACCCATGGAAGGAGTTACAGAGACAAAATTTGGAAGTGTGACGAAAGGATGGACCATCTAGTGATTGCCATATCCAGCGATCCATCCCATGATCAGCTTCCAAACGCTGACACCATTGCATACACTAGCAAGATTTTGCTGAAAGGTCCCAGATATAGCTGTCTCTTGTGAGACTATGCCAGGGCCTAGCAAACACAGAAGTGGATGCTCACAGTCAGCAATTGAATGGACCACAGGGCCCCCAATTGAGGAACTAGAGAAAGCACCCAAGGAACTAAAAGGAACTGCAACCCTATAGGTGGAACAACAATATGAACTAAGCAGTACCCCGGAGCTCTTGACTCTAGTTGCATATGTATCAAAAGATGGCCTAGTCGGCCATCACTGGAAAGAGAGGCCCATTGGACTTTCAAACTTTATATGCTCCAGTACAGGGGAATGCCAGGGCCAAAAAGGGGGAGTGGGTGGGTAGGGGAGTGGGGGTGAGTGTGTATGGGGGACTTTTGGTATAGCATTGGAAATGTAAATAAGCTAAATACCTAATAAAAAATGGAAAAAAAAAAAGAAAATGTGACATTTAAATGAGGCTTGCTACAGGTTCAGAGCATCAGTCCATTACAATTAATGTGGGAAGCATGACAGCATCAAGTCAGACAAAACTGGAGGAGCTGAAACGTCTGTCTCTTGTTCAGAAGGCAGCTAAAAGACTGAATTCCAGAAAGCTGGGAGGAATGTTTAAAAGCCCAGCCCCACAGTGACACAGTTACTACAACAAAGACACACATACTGCAAAAAGGCCACACCTAGTCCAAACAAGCAACGCCTAATGTTGCCACTCCCTAAGCAAATCAGATGCAACAAACCACACTGGCATTGGTTCTTTGCCACAGGATGGGAGATGGGTGTCAGTTTGGAGCATTCATTGGGTGGACATTTTTTTCTATCCCTGCATATTTTGTAGACAGGGCACATTTTGGGTTGAAGGTTCTGTGGATTGGTTGCTGTATCCATTATCTCCTTAATGGAAGTCCGAATTGTCTGCATCAATTAGTCACTTCAGCATCCATATCAGCCATCTCTAGGAGTCTCAGCTAGTTTTAACTCAATAGACCCACAGAAGCCTTCCTGATCCGAGGTGTCTGGCACATCCTCATGATTGCTCCCTACTCACTACTGATATTCATTCTCTCTACATCTGATGACCCCAACCTGCTCCCCTGCCCATCTCCTTTCTCACCCAGTTCCCTCCCTTCACCTCCAATATCTCTTTTATTTCCTGTCTTAGAAAATTTCAACCATGCTCCCTTGGGCCTTCCTTTTTACTTGGGTTCTTTTGTGGAGGTGTGTCTTTTATCATAGTGTGGTTAACCTGTACTTTATGACTAATATCCATGTATAAGTGAATACATAATGCGCATGAAGTCTTTTTGGGTTTCAGTTATGTCTCTCAGGATTATATTTTCTTCTTCCATTCATTTGTCTGCAAAATTCATACCTGTGTTTTTTATAATAGCTGAATATTATTCCATTGGGTAAATGAACTACGTATATAAATCCATTCTTCAGTTGAGGGACATCTAGGTTGTTTTCTGTTTCTCAATATAATGAATAAAACTACTAAGTTTATGTTGAGGTCTTTGAGACCAAATAGACTTGAGTTTTGTGCAGGTTGATAAATATGGTTTAATTTGCATTCTACATGCAAACACCCAGTTAGACCAGCATCAAGTTTTGAAGATGGTCTTCCTTTTCCATTGTACTGTTTTGTCTTCTTTCTCAAAAATTGTGTGTTGGTAGGTATGTGGGTGTAATGAGAATACCATGTATATTGTAAGGATGCACCATCTCTCCAATAAAAAAGCCTATTTGCCTATGGCTTAGGCAGAAAATGAAAGGTGGGACATCCAGGAGGCAGAAAGACTTCTGGGAGAGAGTTATTCAAGAGATTGGCCTGGAAGGTGTGAGGAGGTGGACTTATGGTGCCTGGGCACAGCGAACCAGCCTAGTGGAAGAATGTAGGTTAAAATAAATGGGCTATTTAAGTTTCGATTGTAGTCAGCATGGGGGTTAGCTATAGGACCAAGATATTTAAAAATATAGAAAGTCTGAATCTTATCTCTGGGAGCTTGTGGTTGAGAGACAAACCAAACCATATTTTCTATATGTAGGTTTATTTCTGGAACTTTGATTTGATTTCATTGATCAATTTTTTTTCTTTGCCAAATCCATGCAGTTTTTATTACAATTGCCCTATTCTACAGCTTGAAGTCAAGGATAGTGATAATTCTAGATATTCTTTTATTGTTCAGGATTATTTTACTTATCTTGGTGTTTTGGTTTTTCCCTAATTACTTGAGAATTGTTCTTTCAAGATCTGTAAAGAATTGTGTTGGACATCTTACTTTGGTAAGATGGCCGTTTTCACTAGAGCAGGCCCCTTGTGTCCCTGGTTAGAGCAGTCTTCCTGTTTCTCTGCTTAGGGTAGACCTCCTGAGAAAAACACAAAGTGTGAGTTTGGGGAGCAGGTAATCTGCTAAGACATGGCTGCGGGTGGAGGTGCTGACCAGAGAGTTTATGGGGTTCTGTGTCGCTGAATAGAGCAGACCTTCTGGGACACAGGCAGGATGTAGGGTCTGGGTTTAAGCACACTAAATCTACCCTGGGTACAAGTGGTTGTGCACCCTCAGGGGGCAATTGCATTATGGTAGAGCTGGATTGATCCTACATCTACTGGGCACTTGGCGGGTGTGGTCACTGGTATCATATTACCCTGTCTTAAAATGCATCTGTACACTTTCAAAGATACACTATCTATAACTTTAGTTACATTTATGAATATGAGGTCATTTTACAACCTCCAGGAAAAAGATCAGTCCCATAATTTAGGTTCAGAGACTAAGAATTGTGACCTTTTTTTTTTTTTTTTTTTTTTTTTGATTTTACCATTTTATTCGATTAAAAAAATGAAGAGCACAAGCAAACAAAATGAACTAGGGAGGAACTGAGGGAAACAAAGGCGAAGGTCGGCAGGGACCGAGAGCGGAAGGGAGGGGCGGAGTGGAGAGCCAGGTCAGGAGAGGGACTGTCTAGGGGTCAGGAGTCTCTATTTGATGACAATCTTCTGACACAAGGCTCGAGGCCAGTGGCTCAGGGGGTGGGAGGGCCGGGACCCAGTGCTGAGAGGGTGGACGGAAGTCCGTGGGCAGTGATGTACTTCTTGTATGCCTCACGGATGATCTTGAAGGCTCTAGCAGTGGCATAGGTTATGTCTGTAACAGGGTCCTGGTACAAAATTGGACAGTGGGTTACTGGGCAGGGCGGTAGCTCCAGTCCCAGTCCCAACAAGTAGAGTCAGAGCAGAGGCTGTAGGAGCAGAATCAAGGCCTTCCATGTCCACATTCTCCTCCTTGGGGCCAGGCTTCCCAACAAGCTGCACTGTCACTGAGTGGTAGGTGATTATCGGCCCAGGGTACTTCCGCTTCTTGTGAATCTGCTTCTTTTTGTCAGCCTCCAGCCTTTCATAGGTCTCGAGTGAACGTAAATTGAGCTCTTCAGTGATCTTGGCCTCCCTGAGCAACTCTTCCTGGGTTAGTGGTCGCTCACATTGTGGACCCTTCCGCCTCCGGGACTGTCCTTGCCTCTCTTGAACCCGAAGGAACATTTGTCATGTGTGCTCAGCTGTAGACTGACACATGGACTTGTGGCTGTCAGAGCCGTCGTCCTGGAGCTCCAGCGGCGGCAGCAGCGTCTTCTCTCTGGCCTTCTGGGAGCTGCTTGCTGGGGTGCTGACCTTGCGAGGCCTCAAGCTCTTTAGAGGCTCCTTATAGGCTTAGGTGACGACTCTGCGCTTCCTTCTTGGCTCTTCCACTTCTCCATCACTAGATGGTTCATCCCCTTCATCAATGTCAAAGTCAGAGTCTACCTCATCCTCCATATCAGACTGGTCTCCTTGATACTCATCATCTCCAGATTCCTAGGTGAAAGCCCCGTTAGTTGTCTGGTAGAACTCGTCTTCCTCCTCTGCTTCCAGGAGCCCAGAAAGCAGGTTCCCAGTGGTTTTCCCTGGGACCCGGCCACAAGCCAAACTCGTACCGCCTACAGAGACTGCGCTGCCACCAGCAGCCCCTGGCCCAGCTCCGAATTGTGAACATTTTTTAACAAAACAACTACATTCAGTCCCAAGTAATATGATATTTTGAGAAAGTAAGATATATGTGACATGAAATATGCTATGAATTAGATACTACAAGTATACATATAATTCTTTAACTCTATCCACACAATTTTATAACAAAAATATGATAATTGTTTTCTGTTTATTTAACAATGTTATAAAATCACCTTTTTTATTGTTCTACTCTAACTACCCTACCATATTTAAAAAGCTAATCTAGATCTAATACTCTAAACTTTTAATAATTATCTGTATGTATCTTCAGTGTCAGTGTTTACTGCAGTTTTCTTTAAGTGCTTTTATTACGTTTGTATTATTTTTTTGTTGTTAACGTATTAATACTAGACTTCTTTGTCAATGTTCACTGCCCATGTCAAAAGACAATATGAATATATTCAGCTTCAGAACCAATAATTTTATTTTCAGTCAAGTAAGTTTTGCTTCTAAAAGACAGGAAGAAATTTTAGACTGGGTAGAAGCAGAGCTACAAGTTCTCCAAGGTGGACAACTGAGAAAACAGATGATAAGTGAGCCTTAGCTTGCTTACGTGTATCTCTCTACTTGTAATTATTAAATGTAGGACGACTTTCACAATTTTTCCACCTCAAATTGCCAGGATCCTTGTTGTTTTTTTTTTTTTTTTTTTTTTTTTTCCATTTTTTATTAGGTATTTAACTCATTTACATTTCCAATGCTATACCAAAAGTCCCCCATATCCACCCACCCCCACTCCCCTGCCCACCCACTCCCCCTTTTTGGCCCTGGTATTCCCCTGTACTGGGGCATATAAAGTTTGCAAGTCCAATGGGCCTCTCTTTCCAGTGATGGCCGACTAGGCCATCTTTTGATATATATGCAGCTAGAGTCAAGAGCTCCGGGGTACTGGTTAGCTCATAATGTTGTTCCACCTATAGGGTTGCAGATCCCTTTAGCTCCTTGGCTACTTTCTCTAGCTCCTCCATTGGGAGCCCTATGATCCATCCATTAGCTGACTGTGAGCATCCACTTCTGTGTTTGCTGGGCCCCGGCATAGTCTCACAAGAGACAGCTACATCTGCGTCCTTTCAATAAAATCTTGCTAGTGTATGCAATGGTGTCAGCGTTTGGATGCTGATTATGGGGTGGATCCCTGGCTATGGCAGTCTCTACATGGTCCATCCTTTCATCTCAGCTCCAAACTCCGTCTCTGTAACTCCTTCCATGGGTGTTTTGTTCCCAAATCTAAGGAGGGGCATAGTGTCCACACTTCAGTCTTCATT
This sequence comes from Mus musculus, assembly GCF_000001635.26. Lineage (NCBI taxonomy): Eukaryota > Metazoa > Chordata > Mammalia > Rodentia > Muridae > Mus > Mus musculus. Next base: position 115,278 of record NT_187011.1, on the reverse strand, counting down.
CTCCTTGAGTTTCATGTGTTTAGCAAATTATATCTTATATCTTGGGTATCCTAGGTTTGGGGCTAATATCCACTTATCAGTGAATACATATTGTGTGAGTTTCTTTGTGAATGTGTTACCTCACTCAGGATGATGCCCTCCAGGTCCATCCATTTGGCTAGGAATTTCATAAATTCATTCTTTTTAATAGCTGAGTAGTACTCCATTGTGTAGATGTACCACATTTTCTGTATCCATTCCTCTGTTGAGGGGCATCTAGGTTCTTTCCAGCTTCTGGCTATTATAAATAAGGCTGCTATGAACATAGTGGAGCATGTGTCCTTCTTACCAGTTGGGGCATCTTCTGGATATATGCCCAGGAGAGGTATTGCTGGATCCTCCGGTAGTACTATGTCCAGTTTTCTGAGGAACCGCCAGACTGATTTCCAGAGTGGTTGTACAAGCCTGCACTCCCACCAACAATGGAGGAGTGTTCCTCTTTCTCCACATCCTCGCCAGCATCTGCTGTCACCTGAATTTTTGATCTTAGCCATTCTGACTGGTGTGAGGTGGAATCTCAGGGTTGTTTTGATTTGCATTTCCCTGATGATTAAGGATGTTGAACATTTTTTCAAGTGCTTCTCTGCCATTCGGTATTCCTCAGGTGAGAATTCTTTGTTCAGTTCTGAGCCCCATTTTTTAATGGGGTTATTTGATTTTCTGAAGTCCACCTTCTTGAGTTCTTTATATATGTTGGATATTAGTCCCCTATCTGATTTAGGATAGGTAAAGATCCTTTCCCAATCTGTTGGTGGTCTTTTTGTCTTATTGACGGTGTCTTTTGCCTTGCAGAAACTTTGGAGTTTCATTAGGTCCCATTTGTCGATTCTCGATCTTACAGCACAAGCCATTGCTGTTCTGTTCAGGAATTTTTCCCCTGTGCCCATATCTTCAAGGCTTTTCCCCACTTTCTCCTCTATAAGTTTCAGTGTCTCTGGTTTTATGTGAAGATCCTTGATCCACTTAGATTTGACCTTAGTACAAGGAGATAAGTATGGATCGATTCGCATTCTTCTACACGATAACAACCAGTTGTGCCAGCACCAATTGTTGAAAATGCTGTCTTTCTTCCACTGGACGGTTTTAGCTCCCTTGTCGAAGATCAAGTGACCATAGGTGTGTGGGTTCATTTCTGGATCTTCAATTCTATTCCATTGGTCTACTTGTCTGTCTCTATACCAGTACCATGCAGTTTTTATCACAATTGCTCTGTAGTAAAGCTTTAGGTCTGGCATGGTGATTCCGCCAGAAGTTCTTTTATCCTTGAGAAGACTTTTTGCTATCCTAGGTTTTTTGTTATTCCAGACAAATTTGCAAATTGCTCCTTCCAATTCGTTGAAGAATTGAGTTGGAATTTTGATGGGGATTGCATTGAATCTGTAGATTGCTTTTGGCAAGATAGCCATTTTTACAATGTTGATCCTGCCAATCCATGAGCATGGGAGATCTTTCCATCTTCTGAGATCTTCCTTAATTTCTTTCTTCAGAGATTTGAAGTTTTTATCATACAGATCTTTCACTTCCTTAGTTAGAGTCACGCCAAGATATTTTATATTATTTGTGACTATTGAGAAGGGTGTTGTTTCCCTAATTTCTTTCTCAGCCTGTTTATTCTTTGTATAGAGAAAGGCCATTGACTTGTTTGAGTTTATTTTATATCCAGCTACTTCACCGAAGCTGTTTATCAGGTTTAGGAGTTCTCTGGTAGAATTTTTAGGGTCACTTATATATACTATCATATCATCTGCAAAAAGTGATATTTTGACTTCCTCTTTTCCAATTTGTATCCCCTTGATCTCCTTTTGTTGTCGAATTGCTCTGGCTAATACTTCAAGTACTATGTTGAAAAGGTAGGGAGAAAGTGGGCAGCCTTGTCTAGTCCCTGATTTTAGTGGGATTGCTTCCAGCTTCTCTCCATTTACTTTGATGTTGGCTACTGGTTTGCTGTAGATTGCTTTTATCATGTTTAGGTATGGGCCTTGAATTCCTGATCTTTCCAAAACTTTTATCATGAATGGGTGTTGGATCTTGTCAAATGCTTTTTCTGCATCTAACGAGATGATCATGTGGTTTTTGTCTTTGAGTTTGTTTATATAATGGATTACATTGATGGATTTTCGTATATTAAACCATCCCTGCATCCCTGGAATAAAACCTACTTGGTCAGGATGGATGATTGCTTTAATGTGTTCTTGGATTCGGTTAGCGAGAATTTTATTGAGGATTTTTGCATCGATATTCATAAGAGAAATTGGTCTGAAGTTCTCTATCTTTGTTGGATCTTTCTGTGGTTTAGGTATCAGAGTAATAGTGGCTTCATAAAATGAGTTGGGTAGAGTACCTTCTACTTCTATTTTGTGAAATAGTTTGTGCAGAATTGGAATTAGATCTTCTTTGAAGGTCTGATAGAACTCTGCACTAAACCCATCTGGTCCTGGGCTTTTTTTGGTTGGGAGACTATTAATAACTGCTTCTATTTCTTTAGGTGATATGGGACTGTTTAGATGGTCAACTTGATCCTGATTCAACTTTGGTACCTGGTATCTGTCCAGAAATTTGTCCATTTCGTCCAGGTTTTCCAGTTTTGTTGAGTATAGCCTTTTGTAGAAGGATCTGATGGTGTTTTGGATTTCTTCAGGATCTGTTGTTATGTCTCCCTTTTCATTTCTGATTTTGTTAATTAGGATTTTGTCCCTGTGCCCTTTAGTGAGTCTAGCTAAGGGTTTATCTATCTTGTTGATTTTCTCAAAGAACCAACTTCTCATTTGGTTAATTCTTTGAATAGTTCTTCTTGTTTCCACTTGGTTGATTTCACCCCTGAGTTTGATTATTTCCTGCCGTCTACTCCTCTTGGGTGAATTTGCTTCCTTTTTTTCTAGGGCTTTTAGATGTGTTGTCAAGCTGCTAGTATGTGCTGTCTCCCGTTTCTTCTTGGAGGCACTCAGCGCTATGAGTTTCCCTCTTAGAAATGCTTTCATTGTGTCCCATAGGTTTGGGTACGTTGTGGCTTCATTTTCATTAAACTCTAAAAAGTCTTTAATTTCTTTCTTTATTCCTTCCTTGACCAAGGTATCATTGAGAAGAGTGTTATTCAGTTTCCACGTGAATGTTGGCTTTCCATTATTTATGTTGTTATTGAAGATCAGTCTTAGGCCATGGTGGTCTGATAGGATACATGGGACAATTTCAATATTTTTGTATCTATTGAGGCCTGTTTTGTGACCAATTATATGGTCAATTTTGGAGAAGGTCCCGTGAGGTGCTGAGAAGAAGGTATATCCTTTTGTTTTAGGATAAAATGTTCTGTAGATATCTGTCAGGTCCATTTGTTTCATGACTTCTGTTAGTTTCACTGTGTCCCTGTTTAGTTTCTGTTTCCACGATCTGTCCTTTGAAGAAAGTGGTGTGTTGAAGTCTCCCACTATTATTGTGTGAGGTGCAATGTATGCTTTGAGCTTTACTAAAGTGTCTCTAATGAATGTGGCTGCCCTTGCATTTGGTGTGTAGATATTCAGAATTGAGAGTTCCTCTTGGAGGATTTTACCTTTGATGAGTATGAAGTGTCCCTCCTTGTCTTTTTTGATAACTTTGGGTTGGAAGTCGATTTTATCCGATATTAAAATGGCTACTCCAGCTTGTTTCTTCAGTCCATTTGCTTGGAAAATTGTTTTCCAGCCTTTCACTCTGAGGTAGTGTCTGTCTTTTTCCCTGAGATGGGTTTCCTGTAAGCAGCAGAATGTTGGGTCCTGTTTGTGTAGCCAGTCTGTTAGTCTATGTCTTTTTATTGGGGAATTGAGTCCATTGATATTAAGAGATATTAAGGAAAAGTAATTGTTGCTCCCTTTTATTTTTGTTGTTAGAGTTGGCATTCTGTTCTTGTGGCTGTCTTCTTTTTGGTTTGTTGAATGATTACTTTCTTGGTTGTTCTAGGGCGTGATTTCCGTCCTTGTATTGCTTCTTTTCTGTTATTATCCTTTGAAGGGCTGGATTCGTGGAAAGATATTGTGTGAACTTGGTTTTGTCGTGGAATACTTTGGTTTCTCCATCTATGGTAATTGAGAGTTTGGCCGGGTATAGTAGCCTGGGCTGGCATTTGTGTTCTCTTAGTGTCTGTATAACATCTGTCCAGGCTCTTCTGGCTTTCATAGTCTCTGGTGAAAAGTCTGGTGTAATTCTGATAGGCCTTCCTTTATATGTTACTTGACCTTTCTCCCTTACTGCTTTTAATATTCTATCTTTATTTAGTGCATTTGTTGTTCTGATTATTATGTGTCGGGAGGAATTTCTTTTCTGGTCCAGTCTATTTGGAGTTCTGTATGCTTCTTGTATGATCATGGGCATCTCTTTTTTTATGTTTGGGAAGTTTTCTTCTATTATTTTGTTGAAGATATTAGCTGGCCCTTTAAGTTGAAAATCTTCATTCTCATCAATTCCTATTATCCGTAGGTTTGGTCTTCTCATTGTGTCCTGGATTACCTGGATGTTTTGAGTTAGGATCCTTTTGCATTTTGTATTTTCTTTGACTGTTGTGTCGATGTTCTCTATGGAATCTTCTGCACCTGAGATTCTCTCTTCCATTTCTTGTATTCTGTTGCTGATGCTCGCATCTATGGTTCCAGCTCTCTTTCCTAGGGTTTCTATCTCCAGCGTTGCCTCGCTTTGGGTTTTCTTTATTGTGTCTACTTCCCCTTTTAGTTCTAGTATGGTTTTGTTCATTTCCATCACCTGTTTGGCTGTGTTTTCCTGCTTTTCTTTAAGAGCCTGTAACTCTTTAGCAGTGCTCTCCTGTAAATCTTTAAGTGACTTATGAAAGTCCTTCTTGATGTCCTCTATCATCATCATGAGAAATGTTTTTAAATCTGGGTCTAGATTTTCGGTTGTGTTGGGGTGCCCAGGACTAGGTGGGGTGGGAGTGCTGCGTTCTGATGATGGTGAGTGGTCTTGATTTCTGTTAGTAGGATTCTTACGTTTGCCTTTCGCCATCTGGTAATCTCTGAAGCTAGCTGTTTTAGTTGTCACTGTTAAGAGCTTGTTCTTCAGGTGACTCTGTTAGCCTCTATGAGCAGACCTGGAGGGTAGCACTCTCCTTAGTTTCAGTGGGCAGAGTATTCTCTGCAGGCAAGCTCTCTTCTTGCAAGGCAGGTACCCAGATATCTGGTGTTCGAACCAGACTCCTGGCAGAAGTTGTGTTCCACTCACTAGAGGTCTTAGGATCACGTGTGGAATCCTGTGTGGGCCCTTGCGGGTGTCAGGCGACTCAGCTGGCAAGGTAGCCGGGGCTCGAGTGGAGTGGAAGGGGTTTGTGCCCCAGATCAAGCCCGGGTAGCCTGCTTCCCTATGTACCGCAGTCTCAAGTTCCACGCGATTGGATTGGGGTAGGCGCTGTGTTCCACTCACCAGAGGTCTTAGGTTCCCGTGGGGAGTCCCGTGTGGGCCCTTGCGGGTGTTGGGCAAGACTCTGCTGTCAAGGTAGCCCGGGGCTCGAGTCTCGAGTCGAGCGGAAGGGACTTGTGCCCCAGATCAGGCCCGGGTAGCCTGCTTCCCTATATACCGCAGTCTCAAGTTCCGCGCAATTGGATTGGGGCAGGCACTGTGATCCACTCACCAGAGGTCTTAGGGTCCCGTGGGGAGTCCCGTGTGGACCCTTGCGGGTGTTGGGCAAGACTCTGCTGGCAAGGTAGCCCGGGGCTCGAGTCTCGAGTCGAGCGGAAGGGACTTGTGCCCCAGATCAGGCCCGGGTAGCCTGCTTCCCTATGTACCGCAGTCTCGAGTTCCGCGCGATTGGATTGGGGCAGGCACTGTGATCCACTCACCAGAGGTCTTAGGGTCCCGTGGGGAGTCCTGTGTGGACCCTTGCGGGTGTTGGGCAAGACTCTGCTGGCAAGGTAGCCCGGGGCTGGAGTCACGAGTCGAGCGGAAGGGACTTGTGCCCCAGATCAGGCCCGGGTAGCCTGCTTCCCTATGTACCGCAGTCTCAAGTTCCGTGCGATTGGATTGGGGCAGGCACTGTGATCCACTCACCAGAGGTCTTAGGGTCCCGTGGGGAGTCCCGTGTGGACCCTTGCGGGTGTTGGGCAAGACTCTGCTGGCAAGGTAGCCCGGGGCTCGAGTCACGAGTCGAGCGGAAGGGACTTGTGCCCCAGATCAGGCCCGGGTAGCCTGCTTCCCTATGTACCGCAGTCTCAAGTTCCGTGCGATTGGATTGGGGCAGGCACTGTGATCCACTCACCAGAGGTCTTAGGGTCCCGTGGGGAGTCCCGTGTGGACCCTTGCGGGTGTTGGGCAAGACTCTGCTGGCAAGGTAGCCCGGGGCTCAAGTCACGAGTCGAGCGGAAGGGACTTGTGCCCCAGATCAGGCCCGGGTAGCCTGCTTCCCTATGTACCGCAGTCTCGAGTTCGCGCGATTGGATTGGGGCAGGCACTGTGATCCACTCACCAGAGGTCTTAGGGTCCCGTGGGGAGTCCTGTGTGGACCCTTGCGGGTGTTGGGCAAGACTCTGCTGGCAAGGTAGCCCGGGGCTCGAGTCTCGAGTCGAGCGGAAGGGACTTGTGCCCCAGATCAGGCCCGGGTAACCTGCTTCCCTATGTACCGCAGTCTCGAGTTCGCGCGATTGGATTGGGGCAGGCACTGTGATCCACTCACCAGAGGTCTTAGGGTCCCGTGGGGAGTCCTGTGTGGACCCTTGCGGGTGTTGGGCAAGACTCTGCTGGCAAGGTAGTCCGGGGCTCGAGTCACGAGTCCCCTTGTTGTTTTAAGGAAAGTCTTATCTGCTTTACCTTATAAAAGTACAGTTTGATACGTGGCATTTACACTCAATTTACCTGTCTGTTTTGATCTGATCTGTCACAGCCTAATAGTGATCAGTACTGCATGGTCTGTCATTCACCTTGAATTACACATAAGTTCTATTGTCTCATCCACAAATCTCTTAACTTTAAAATATTATCTGAAGGTATTTTGATAGTTTTCGACGTAGATTAAAAAACGTTTACGTCTTCAGCTTCTGGTATCTTTAATCATTATTTTACTCCACAGAGATTTCTTTTTCTAGATATCTCTAAACCACCTTAGGATGGCTCAAACTCTATTTATTAGATACCCCACTTCCCTTTGTTTTTATCTGTGTCTTTGTCTCTGTCTGTCTGTCTGTCTCTCTTTCTGAGACACATACATACATATGTGCATGATTTGCATGCTATTTCTATTACATTCATTAAAAGGGAACTATGATTTATTATAGGTGCAGGGTAGAAGATAAAAAATGTTGTCTGGTTTTATCTATACAAGACTGCAGTCATAACTTACTTATGGGTTTTAATGCTCCATGAACCTGTAGATGTGAGACAGATGATGAATGTTTAGCCAGATAATTACTCCTAATGGATATGCATGTAAATATTCTCTATTTTAAACTCCTCATTCAATTTACAATTTTCATTCATGTGTAAACTTGTGCTGACCTTTTTACTATGTGTTTATGTATTCTGAAAGATGTGTAAGTGCTGAAGAGAAAGAGAAGAGACCATCATCACCATAATCATCACCACCATCATCATCATCATGATTCATTGTGCTTTTCCATGGTTTCTTAGAGAGTTTTCATAGGAAACTGTTTACAACTGAGAAATAAATGGTAAATTCACTTTTCAAATTGTCCCTTTTCCTTCCTTATGACTTCATAAGTCATAAGTGCAGGATAAAAGTTAAAGCCCAGGAATTCCTGTAGAGATAGAACAAAGGCTGCATTACTTAATTCCCTTCTGTTAGGCTACAGGAGTTAATCACCTAAACCAGGGACTTTTAACCCTCAGAATGAGCAAGAAAGTATTTAGGACTTTATAGCAGTTATCATCATTACTACATAGATTAGGCTGGGCTAAAAACATCACAGATGACTTCCTGCCTCTGCCTCCTGACTACTTGGATTATTATAAAAGTGACTTATTTGTAAGCAAAAATAACAGTAAATGATACAAACTAAATAACTGAGGCTTATTTGTATATTAATTACATTGAATACTTCCTACTCAAGAGAACTATAGTATTACTTTATATAGATACGCATAAAAATGACATTTAAAATTTGTATATGGAAAGATAGAAAGTGACATGAAACTTTGAAATAAGTGATAAATATTATAATTATGACCCTTTTGGTGAACTGAGTAACCAATAACTGTGAATATCCTTCATGCTTATTATTTTTATTACTATATTGCCATAAACATATTTGGTAAATCCATGTTAGTATTGTTGGTAAATTCACATATGTACCTGTGTGGCAATGGGTTTGAAGAGTTAGGAAGAATCGGGTCTACATTACTAGATTATAATCATATATTTTTACCAACTTAAAAAGAATAAGTAGCTGAGCAGTAGTGGTCCATGCCTTTAATCCCAGTACTTGGGAGACAAAGGCAGGAAGATTTCTGAGTCCCAGGCCAATTTGGTCTACAGAGTGAGTTCCAGGACAGCCAGGGTTACATAGAGTAACCATGTCTTGAAAATCAACAACAACAAAGAAAAACAAAAAGAAAGAAAGAAAAAAGAAGTAAGTTTGATGAAATAGGTTCAAAGAATCACATCACAACTTGCTATGCATTAGGTTTATAATATGTATTTTTTAGAAAATATCTTGTTATTCTGAACATTACATATCTAACATATTCAATATACAAAAAACATTCTGTTCAGTGTTAGCAGACACTAAAAATAGAACAAACATTTTTTCCTAATGAATTCTTCACTTAGCAGTAACTTCTTTAGTGCTCTTTTCAAGGACTCATTTCTCAGACTATAGATAACAGGGTTGAGGGTTGGGGGTAGTAGTGTGTAAAAGATAGAGAGCATGAGGTCTAAAGCAGTTGGTGAGTCTGAGGTTGGCTTTAGATAGGCACAAATGCCTGTTGAGAGAAAAAATGAAACAACGAAGAGATGGGGCAGGCAGGTGGAGAAGACCTTAGATCGGCCTTCAGCAGAGGGCATCCTGAGAACTGTAGAGAATATCTGGCCATAGGAGAAGGCAATCCCCACAAAGCAGGCAAAGGCCATTACAGACATGAAAGTAGACACTTCCAGTACTCCAAAGTAATCATTAGAGCAGGAGAGCTTGAGCAATTGCGGGATATCACAGAAGAACTGGTGAATAATTTTGTCCCCACAGAATCTGATAGAGAGTGTACTTGCTGTGAATAATGTTCCTGAGATACCTCCACTTAGCCACACAGCTGCCACAGCCCAAGTGCACTTTCTGGGACTCATTATGACCTCATAGTGCAGTGGGAGGCAGATGGCCACATAGCGATCATAAGACATCACTGTGAGAGTGGCCATTTCACTCCAGGCCAAACCTGTGAAGAAAAATATCTGCAGCATGCATTGCCCATATGAAATGTAGCCACTTCGTGCCAGGGAACTGGCAACATACTGAGGAACTGTGACAGAGAGGGATGAGAGGTCCAGAGTGGAAAGTTGCTTCAGAAAATAATACATTGGAGACTGGAGCTGTGGGTCCAGTGTTGTGATGGTGATAATGATGAAGTTCCCTGCTGAGCCCAATAGGTATGTCAGCAAAAACAGCAAAGCCTGTAAGATCTGCAATTCATGGTTGTCAGAGAACCCCATGAGGAGGAATCCACTCATTGTTGTCATGTTTCTTGCAGTCATTTTGCAAATAAATTTGTGGTAACAGCTAGAAAATAAAAATGTTTATGAAATGTAATAATAATATATAATGTATAATATATAATACATAACACATAGCATATAACATATAACATACAACATATAATGTAATATGTAATATATAATATATAATTTGTAATATGTAACATATAACATATAACACATAACACATAACATATAATATATAATATATAAAACAAATTATAAATAAATGTTCTATTTTCTCTATTCCAAATAATGTTTAAGGAATTGCAGTTCATCACACTTGAAAACTTGATAAATATACCTGCAATGGCAAGAATCAGCAGGATAAAACAGTTCTGTGATAAAGTTTACACTTTTTGATACTTAGACAGTAGTTGGAGGTGAGTGCAAGTGTCACAACTCATCATATTGTTTTGCTTTCACTAAAACATTTCAATTTCCACCAGGAAAATCTATGACTTTCAAGTCAATAGAAATACAATTATGGGATGTTAAAGTTTTCTGTACTCACATTTTGTGACTTCTGTGATACATTTTAAGTACCTCTGTATTGTAACAGATGGTTTAGTTGTAGACAGGTAATACAAATTTCCTTCCTAGCAAGCCATGTGCTCATTACCATAGAAACTACATACCGTGGTGCTAAGCCTGATCAAATGGGGCATCCTACTGTTTTTCTGTCTTTTAGTGTAGAACCAAGCCCAGAGCCTTGATCTTTCTCTCAAGCACTCTAACTTTATTTCTATTGTTAAAGGTACTTTTTTTTTAGTATGCAACAAAACTTACTTTTGCAAATAAAATATGTGTCATTCTCCAATTTGGTGTCTAACTTGATGGCCTGGTGCACAGTTGGAATCTAAAAACAAAACAAAATAAAACAAAACATAAAAAACCCTGCTTTTGAATTGTCTATGTGTTGGGGGGTGGTGTGCATGTGCATGTTTGTTTGAGTAAATCATCTTGTAGCTCTAGTTTTTGTGAGAACCATGAGTTTTGAGATTAAAACAGTTCCTCCCTATTTTAATCTCAGAGGAATAGCCATCTAGTGCCTACATCTTCTGAAAGAGTACAGACTCAGGCTGCCTGTCTCACACTCTTTTTGTAGAATAAACTCAATGTCTGAGTATTCCATTTCTACAGTTTTCCCTGATAAAGGCTTGTTTTAGGATTGTAATAATACATCAGTAAATTATAAGTTCTTAAATATACTTAGCTTCCACATTGGAAAAGATCTTGGCTTTCAACGCATTAGAAAGAATCAGAAATTTAATCTATCTTAAGATTCATCAGATTAAATGGTTTTCATCAAAGCCACAAGCATATAATGTAAAATCAGAAAAACTAAACACAGTAAGGATGCCTATAACATTTTCTATATTTTTCATTTCTGCTCTGTTGTAACTGGTAAAATATTAGCAGAATCATTGTTCATTATTTTTATTTTCATTTTGTCAAACTGTACAAGGAGTTGACAGGAGACAGAATCTAAACAGTTAATTGCATCAGCACTGAGTTTAATAAGACATAAATTCTGGTAATTTTCAGTATATTTTTTGTTGGCTCTACACAAATAGTTTCATTTTTGTTAAGGTAGATATTTTAAGATCCACTTTATAGGAAGAACTTACTTCTCAAATGTTTTTATTATAACACAACTGACATGTGAAGCAGCATGAATGACTTTGGAGGAAACAAAGTTTTGGATTTTTTGTTTGTTTTCTTTGATGTTTTTTGTGTTGTTGTTGTTTTGTTTTGTTTTGTTTTTGAGAACATGTAACACTGAAAGCTTTTTCTCTATTGCTTACCTCAGAGAGTATTTTAAAAATAGTTTTTCTGATTCCTGAGTTACATAGACAAATAGACAAATTACATATCAAACATTCCTTTTTGTGGTTCTTTTGCATATTGTTTTAAAACTTTTACTTGGATCATATATGTGGTTATATTAATTTTCTCATTTTCATTAAGGTGAGCTTCCTGTCTTCCTTGATTGAATTATACCCTTGCTGTTTCAACCTTCATTTAAAGAGCAATTTACTGCAGGGATTTATAGAATATCTTCCCTGCATTCATCCTTTAGTATTGGAAAATTCACCTCAGGATTTCTTGGTGTGTAGACATCTATCCAAACTGATCACTACATGTGATGTTACTTTTCCACAAGCATAGAGTTTTAAAATGTGCTGTTGAAGACAGGTATTTTTTTTTATTGTTTTTTTCTTTGAGGGGTGGAGTTTTTAAATAGAAGCCAAACTGAATGACAGATGTGCCTCATTTTCTCTGTTCCTTTGTCACTTGGCATTTGGGCCCATTGAAATGGTCACACAGTGAGCAGGGAATTTTGTGAGACTGGAGTTTTATTGCCAGCTTAGTAACTCCTAAAGTAGCAGATCTGAGAATCTACTAGTGAGGAGGTTTCAACCTAGAGTGCAGAGCCTCAACACTTAACAATTCTGGCTTACAAGGTCACAGTGGCACCCAGAAGGCTGTACACTTACCAGCTCCTTAGTGTTGCTGCTGGTATGTTCGTCATGTAGTAATCCACTTTTAGTTAAAGCATCATCTTATTTGGAGGCACTGTGAGATGGTTTGGAACATATGCTCCTTACCTAATAGACACATCATGGAAATTCATATAATTCAGTGTAAGGCAGTTTGAATTTACAGATATATTACAACTAATTCTGTACCCTTTACCCAAAGAGATGAAGTGTGCAGCATTGTGGTGTCCTACATCAACATATACACAAACCGCAAAGCAATGCCTGCTAGTAATATAGGCATATAAGAAAAAGTAACATTAGTTCAGAAAACATTACCTCAAAATAATTTCTCCAACGCTTCCAATCAAATCCTTAGTCAGTCTTATAGCTTTATGTATGCAGCTCTGTTTCTGTTTTCCTTCTTCTTTTGACTACTTTTTGGGTTTCTTTTTGTTACACTTTTGTTTGTTTGTTTGCTTTATTTCTTCTCTACCATACTCAGTCTTCTTTTTTCCTGCATCAACTGTCTTCTCTAACACTACTCTTCTGTCTCCTGACCCTACTCCTGCCTACTACTCAGTCCCACTAGTCATTCTCTCTCTCTCCTCTCCATCTCTGCTGGCTTTTTATATCCACTACCCTGTTCCCAGAAGCACAAGATCCAACCTACACTGTAAATATAGGATCATTTAAAGAGCTAGGCACATAAAGTATTTCATGTTACTTAGGATACCAATATAAAATTGATAACAGTTAATTATAGTAAAAAACACATTTTATGAAATTGATTAAAAGGCCTGCAGTATGGAAACCATTACTGCTGTGTACTCATCAACACTTATCTCCCTTTCTTCATTGTATTAATAGAGCACATATCCCATTCCACCTGTCAACATGGCTGAGCCTTCATTTTATTTACCTATAGGTGAATGTGGGCAGAAGTGAAACACCTATTTCCAGGCAGACTCAGAGAGACCTTATGATATTTCTGTTTGACAACCAAACACACAATTGTTGTTTAATCAAATGATTGCATGATCATGAAAGTCACTAGTACACAAATTTTTAGTTCTGCTTGTTTTTAATAGCCTGAAGCTGGAAAAAAAACTCACTATTATTTAATGGGTGGAATGTTAAGTATTTTTAGTGCATCTCCATTACAGCATACTACTGAAGAACAGGAAGGGAAAGTTTTTATGTATACCAATGTGAACAGTGGTAAGTGACAAAAAGTCAACCTTAGAAGTTCACATGATATGTGACTCTATGTATGTACAATTCCTGAAATCACATTGTTTTGAAAATGGAGAAAATATCTCTGATTGTTAAGGTCTGAAATGTGGTAGTGAAGTAAGGTGAATGTAACCATGTAAGGGGTAAAACCACAGACATCCCTGTGGTGATAAAATAGTTGTGTCTCCACTGGGGTTATAGCTGTATTGTTTCATACGTGTAAGAAAAGACTATAGCTTCATATGTATATGAAAAGACTATATATTGTAGCAATGTAATATAGATCTATAAAATAAAAGAGGCACAGCATAGATCTATACTAATTTGCAACTTCTGAGAATCTATAATAATAATAAAAATTAAATGAAAAATATTCTACTGAACATTCTCATTTTCATTTCTTGTTGCTCCATGGTCTAGCTGAATGGAGAGGACTCTGTAAACTATGTTTTTCATAGTAGATGAAGGCTTAAAAAAAGGAGAATAGATATTTATTTCTCCTGAATGCTGTGCTGGTTAAATTTTGTCAGTTTAACACAAGCTAGTAACATCCTGAAAGAGGAAAATGCAATTGAGAAAATGCTTTCATTACATTGGCCTGTAGGCAAGTCTGTGGATGCATGTTCTTGATTAATGATTGATGTGGAATTGCACAGTTCTCTGTGGTGGAGCCACTTCTGGACAAGTGTTTCTGGGTGTTATAAGAAAGCAAACTGGGGTTTCAACCTGCAGTCCCAGGAATGCTCCCCTGGGTGAGCCCAGAATTCTGGCTCACCCTTTTGTGTGCTTTTGCAGCTAACAAGGATCTGAGGTACAAGAGGTCCCTGAGTGAGACAACTGGGAGCCAGATTTCTCTCTCTCTCTCTTTTTATTTAGCTACACAATTATGCTAGTACTTTATTAAATCAAAAGCACTTTACATAGACTTGATACCAAGCTCACAGATTTGAGTGCGCAAGGAAAAATAGGCTTTCAAGTTAAACAACAGTTTGTAACCAAAACTTTAATCCCAAGGTTTCTCAAAATCATATTACAAATGACAGCCTGAAAAAAATTGTTTTCAATTCATACTGTTGCACAGTAACTGAAAAGTTCAGCTCCACAATGTACGCTTAAACTGATAGGACACAGGCATCATTTTTATTTTTATTAGATATTTTCTTTATTTACATTACAAATGTTAACCCCTTTCCAGGTTTCACCTCCAAAAATCCCCTACCCTCTCCCTGCCTCCCCTAACCAACCTACGTGCACTTCCTGGCCCTAGCATTCTCCTCTACTGGGACACAGAACCTTCACAGGACCAAGGGACTATCTTACCATTGATGACCAACTAGGCAATTCTATGCTATATATGCAGCTAGAGACAAGAGCTCTGGGGGTACTGATTAGTTCATAATGTTGCTCCTCCTATGGGACTACAAACCCCTTCAGCTCCTTGGGTACTTTCTCTAATTCCTTCATTGCAGACCCTGTGCTTCATCCAATAGATGGCTATGAGCATCCACTTTTATATTCGTCAGGCACTTGCAGAACCTCACAGGAGACAGCTATATTAGGCTCCTGTCAGCTAGGTCTTGTTGGCATCTGCAATAGTGTCTGGGTTTGGTGGTTGTTTATGGGATGGATCCCCAGTGGGGCACTCTCTGGATGGTCATTCCTTCAGTTTGTCTCTGTAATTCCTTCCATGGCTATTTTGTTCCCCCTTCTAAGAAGGATTCTGAGCTTCTGGGCTAATATCCACTTATCAGTGAGTGCATATCATGTGTGTTCTTTTGTGATTGGGTTACCTCACTCAGGATGATATCCTCCAGATCCATCCACTTGCTCAAGAATTTCATAAATTCATGGTTTTAATAGCTGAGTAGTACTCCATTGTGTAAATGTACCACATTTTCTGTATCCATTCCTCTGTTGAGGGACATCTAGGTTCTTTGCAGCTTCTGGCTATTATAAATAAGGCTGCTATGAACATAGTGGAACATGTGTCCTTATTACATGTTAGAGCATCTTCTGGGTATATGTACAGGAGTGGTATTTCTGGATCTTCTGGTACTACTATGTGCAGTTTTCTGAGGAACCGCTAGACAGATTTCCAGAGTGGTTGTACCAGCTTGCAATCCAACCAGCAATGGAGGAGTGTTCCTCTTTCTCCACATTGTCACTAGCGTCTGTTGTCACCTGAGTTTTTGATCTTAGCCATTCTGACTGGTGTGAGGTAGAATCTCAGTTTGTTTTGATTTGCATTTCCCTGACCATTAGGATGTTGAACAATTGTTTAGGTGCTTCTCAGCCATTCGGTATTCCTCAGTTGAGAATTCATTTTTTAGCTCTGTAACCCATTTTTTAATAGGGTTATTTGGTTATCTGGAGTTGAACTTCTTGAGTTCTTTATATATGGGATATCAGTGCTCTATCAGATTTAGGATTGGTAAAGATCCTTTCCCAGCTGTTGGTGGCCTTTTTGTCTTATTGATAGTCCTTTTCCTTATAGAAGCTTTACAATTTTATGAGGTCCCATTTGTCAATTCTTGATCTTACAGCACAAGCCTTTGGTGTTCTGTTCAGGAATTTTTCCCCTGTGCCCATATCTTCAAGGCTTTTCCCCACTTTCTCCTCCATAAATTTCACTGTCTCTAGTTTTATGTGGAGTTCCTTGATCCACGTGGACTTGAGCTTTGTACAAGGAGATAAGAATGGATCAATTCCCATTCTTCTACATGCTAACTGCCAGTTGAACCAGCACCATTTGTTGAAAATACTGTCTTTTTTTCCACTGGATGGTTTTAGCTCCTTTGTCAAAGATTAAGTGGCCATAGGTGTGTGGCTGCAATTCTATTCCATTGATCTACCTGTCTTTCGCTGTACTAGTAACATGCAGTTTTTATCACAATTGCTCTGTAGTACAGCTTGGGGTCAGGGAGGGTGATTCCACCAGAAGTTCTTTTATTGTTGAGAATAGTTTTTGCTATCCTAGGTTTTTTGTTATTCTAGATGCATTTGCCAATTGCTCTTTATAACTCTGTTAATAATTCAGTTGGAATTTTGATGGAAATTGCATTGAATCTGTAGATTGTTTTTAGCAAGATAGCCATTTTTACTATATTAATCCTGCCAATCCATGAGCATAGGAAATCTTTCCATGTTCTGAGATCTTCTTTGATTTCTTTCTTCAGAGACTTGAAGTTCTTATCATACAGGTCTTTCACTTGCTTAGTAGAGTTACAACAAGGTATTTTATATTATTTGTGACTATTGTGAAGGGTGTTGTTTCTCTAATTTCTTTCTCAGCCTGTTTTTCCTTTGTGTAGAGAAAAGATACTGATTTGTTTGAGTTAATTTTATATCCATCTACTTCACTAAACTTTTTTTTCATCAGGTTCAAGAGTTCTCTGGTGGAATTTTTGGAGTCACTTATATATAGTATCATATCATCTGCAAATAGGTTATATTTTGATTTCTTCCTTTCCAATTTGTATCCCTTTGATCTCCTTTTGCTGTCTAATTGCTCTGGCTTGGACTTCAAGTACTATATTGAATAGGTAGGGAGAGAGTGGGCAGCCTTGTCTAGTCCCTGATTTTAGTGGATTGCTTTAAGGTTTTCTCCATTTAGTTTGATGTTGGCTACTGGTTTGTTGTATATTGCTTTTACTATGTTTAGATACGGGCCTTGAATTCCTGATCTTTTCAAGACATTTAACATGAAAGGATGTTGAATTTTGTGAGATGCTTTTTGAGCATCTAAAGAAATGATCGTATTGTTTTTTTTTTTTTCCCTTTGAGTTTGTTTATGTAGTGGATTACATTGATGCTTTTTCTTTATTTTCTTTTTCCTTCTTTCTTTCTTTCTTTCTTTCTTTCTTTCTTTCTTTCTTTCTTTCTTTATATATATATATATACATATCCCTGCATTCCTGGGCTGACTCACACTTGATCTTGGTGAATGCACCCTGTTTTCCTGACATCCACCTCAAGCTGCTGCAGCCAATGCACATGAGTCACCCCAACCCAGTCCCTTCAAATTGAGGGAAGCAGATCATCTCCCAAATGGAGACATAGAGGCGAAGATTCTTCCACGGGAGAGATGCCGCCAATGCCCACCTCACCAGGAGAGGACCTGCAGAACCCAACTGCACAGAATGCCTTGTTTTCCAGCCTTCCTCAGATTCATTCTTCAGCTATTCCTTTGGACTTTGATGTTAGTTCACCACTGACATATTGCACTCTCAGCTCTCTAGTGGAAGGAACCCCAAGAAGTGGGGTGAGATGCATACCTGTAAGGCAAAGGCCAGATTTGGGCTCAGCACGAAAGTGTTTGCAGGTCAATTTGCAGTCTGATGGAGCAGCAGCAGAAGACACAGTAGCAAGTTAACAGTATCTGGGCTAAAAACTTGTGATTTTGGGAACAGATGTGAATGTGGAAACATGCAAAGAAAATTTTCAGAGATTCCTTCAGTGTTTTACTGATCCTCTGGCCAAAGAAGAAGATAATGTTGGCATAGATATTACTCAACCTTTGTACCTGCAACAACTTGGAGAGATTAATATTGTGGAGGAGCCATTTTTAAATGTGAACTGTGAACACATAAAATAATTTGGCAAAAAATTGTATAGACAGCTCATCTCCTACCCACAGGAGGTTTTACCAACCTTTGACATGGCTAAAAATGAGATCTTCTTTGACCATTATCCTGACTCCATCTTAGAACATCAGATTCAAGTCAGACCTTTTATGCATTGAAGTCAAAGAGTATGAGAAACTTGAATCCAGAAGACATTGATCAGCTCATCACCATCAGTGGCATGGTCATCAGAACATCACAGCTGATTTTGGAGATGCAGGAGACCTTTTTTCCCAATGCCAAGTCTGTGCCCACACCACCCGGATAGAGATAGACTGACACAGAATTGCTGAGCCCTTCACTTGTGTACACTGCCATACTACCCACAGCATGGCACTGATCCACAGCTGTTCACGATTCTCTGACAAGTAAATTATCAAACTTCAAGATTCCCCTGAAGACATGCCTGCTCGGCAGACACTTCACACTGTTGTCCTCTTTGCCCAAAATGATCTTGTAGACAAGGTTCAACCAGGGGACAGAGTGAATGTGACAGGCATATATCAAGCAGTACCTATTCGAGTTAATCCAAGAGTGAGCAATGTGAAGTCTGTCTATAAATCCCACATTGATGTCATTCATTATCGGAAAACGGATGCAAAACATCTACATGGCCTTGATGAAGAAGAAGAACAGAAACTTTTTTCAGTGAAATGTGTGAAATTATTTAAGGAACCTTTCAGGAAGCCAGATATTTATGAGTGGCTGGCTTCAGCCCTAGCTCCCAGCATTTATGAACATGAAGATGTAAAAAAGGGAATCTTACTTCTACTCTTTGGTGGAACAAGGAAGGATTTCAGTCACACTGGAAGGGGTAAATTCTGTGCTGAAATCAACATCCTTCTGTGTGGTGACCCTGGTACCAGCAAGTCCCAGATGCTACAGTATGCATACAACCCGGTCTCCAGAGGCCAGTACATGTCTGGAAAAGGCTCCAGTGCAGATGGCCTCACAATCTATGTGATGAAAGACCCTGAGACCAGGCAGCTTGTCCCCCAGACAGATGCCCTTGTCCTGAGTGACAATGGTATATG
Source organism: Mus musculus (assembly GCF_000001635.26). Taxonomy (NCBI): domain Eukaryota; kingdom Metazoa; phylum Chordata; class Mammalia; order Rodentia; family Muridae; genus Mus; species Mus musculus. The sequence continues at coordinate 96,197 of NT_187011.1, read as the reverse complement.
TTGCATCGATAAGTTTGACAAAATGAATGAAAGCTCAAGGTCCGTGCTGCATGAGGTCACGGAACAGCAGACTCTATTGCAAAGGCTGGGATCATCTACCAGCTTAATGAGCACACCTCTGTCTTGGCAGCAGCAAATCCTATTGAGTCTCAGTAGAATCCTAAAACAAAAACAAAAACAAAAACAAAACCCCCCCCAAAAAAACAGCCATTGAAAATATATATCCAACTACGGCACAAATTGTTGTCAACGTTTGACCTCATTTTCCTCATCCTGGACCCTCAGGGTGAGGCATATGACCGGAGTCTAGCTCATCACCTGGTTTCATGGTACGACCAAAGTAAGGAGCAAGTGGAGGAGGAGTTCCTGGACATGGCAGTGCTGAAAGACTACATTGCATATGCCCATAGTACCATCACACCCTGGCTGAATGAAGAGGCCAGCCAGGCTCTCATTGAGACTTATGTAAACATGAGGAAGATCAGGAGTAGCGGGAAGATGGTTTCTGCTTACCATCAACAGCTAGGGTCATTAATTCGCTTAGCAGAAGCCCATGCTAAAGTAAGATTTTCAAACAAAGTTGAAGCAATCCATGTGGAAGAGGCAAAATGTCTCCACCAGGAGGCTCTGAAGCAGTCTGCAACTGATCCCCGTACTGGCATTGTGGATATTCCTATTCTTACTACAGGAATGAGGGTTGCTTATCATAAATGGAAAGAAGAATTAGCTGAAGCATCGAGAGAACTTAATTTATTTAAGGGTAAAACACCAGTCTTAAAGTACCAACAGCTGTTTGAAGATATTTGGGGACAATCTGACACAGCAATTACCAAGGACATGTTTGAAGATGCACTGCATGCTTTGGCTGATGATAATTTCCTAACAGTGACTGGGAAGACTATCTGCCTGCTCTGAGCTGCATGGCCCTTGGACTAGAGTCAGTCACTGTTGTTATTGATGCAAATGGAGTCTGAAAGGCAGTATTCCACTATATAAGCATCTATTCCTGGGATTTATTTTGTTAGTAAATGCATGTTTTCACCTTTGTTTAGACATTTTAGATTATCAACCTATACAGTAGAGGTTATATTCTTGATATGCTATATTTTTTAAGCAGCTTGCTTCTTACCTGTTTGTACATAGAAAGCCTAAGCCCAGTTTTGGAGGTTTCTTTTAATCTGGGGGCTTTGCCTTTGTTGTGTTGTAGTGCTGGGGATGAAACTAAGAGCACCATGCATGCTGTGTGTATAAGCTATGTCTTTAGTGTGTGAAGAATTATGTGCTTGGCGGTAACAAACTGGCAGAGATACATCCTATATTGTGATATGATGGGCTAAGGACTTTTATAGCACCTAGACTTAACTTTTTTTATAAAGACTTTTTCCCATAACTATTATTAGAACAAAAATAGGCTTGTAAAATTATTAGATCAAGTTGCCTTCTGTTTTTTTCCTAATGTGTTAAAACATTTTCCTAAGTAAATAATAGAAAAGTAATACTTGGTTTAAAGTTATTTCTCATTAAGAACAGAACTTTGGTAAATAATACTTTTTTAAAAATCATAATAGTACTTTATAGGTTATTAAAAATCAAGGTATGAATTTCATTAATTTTTTTATATTCTTAGATTATTAGTTTCAAAGCCATTGCAGCATTAAATCTTTTGTGTAAATATTACTATAATAAATCTCTAAACCATTTGAAAAAGAAAGAAAGAAAGAAAGAAAGAAAGAAAGAAAGAAAGAGAGAGAGAGAGAGAGAGAGAGAAAGAAGGAAAGGAAGGAAGAAGGCAAGCAAGCTGGACAAGCCCTGGAAAGCAAGCCAGTAAGCATCACTTCTTCATGTCTTATTCTTCAGTTTCTGCTTCCAGATTACTGCCTTGAGTTCCTTCAGTAGTTTCCCTCAATTATGGGTTGTGAACTATAAGATGAAATAAAGCATTTCCTCCCTAGGTTACTTGTGTTTATGGGACTTATAGAGACAACAGAAAACATGAGTTAATTTGAGAGATTAATCTATGAAATCAGACCTTAGGTGGGAAGTTTCTTTATGCACTGGATAGTGGTTAACACCTAAACCCAACTTGTTAAAGTACAAAGAATAAGCTATCCATGGAGTTATATCGTTGATCTCTATGACTCAGGGACCATCACTGAAGAGGGCATGGAAAGACTGTAAGAGCCTTGGAGAACCAGAAAAATAGTGTCTGTTGAACATGACAGGACCACTGTACTAATAAAATTCACAGGAGTGATGATTGCCTCCACAATACCTATATAAGGTTTAGCTAGTTAACCTGGAAGTATAAAGGATTCATGAGCTCCCTTACTTCTTATAGTCCACTGCAAATGGAAAGTTGAATTGGGCTGAAACAGAACTGGGCCTATCACTTATGCACTAAGGAGAGGCTCATGTTACCCTTATTCCTCTTGTTTAACTATTTGCAACTGATGAATTCTGGGGAGTATATGGCCATTGCCTTCAGTTGTGTATCAAATGGTGAACTCATCACTATTCTGTGGGTAGTTCCAAATCTCTGTCTATACATCCTAGTCAAAACCAGAAGGCCACAAAGGAAAAAGAGGAACATTATGTGGAAATATAGGAAAGGTATCTGTAGAGAAGAGGGGAGAAAAGGGGACAGCAAGTGTAAGAGGCAGATGTGAGAGCGTGGGTGTAAACAGAACACACTATACACATGTTTTAAATTTCAATGCACACATTTAATCAAAACAATAAAAAAACAAATTAAAACATGACCTTAAAATGCTATATAAACATTCATAAAACCCTTATTAGAATGATTCTCTACTGCAGTCAATGTAGTTGTTTGCCAGCCAACAAAATAATGAACAAGATATTCCCCGAGTAAAAGACATAACAAATCATACTACTGCAACGTAGATGCCCTATACCTATGTAATGGAATACATTTCAGATGGAATGAAGTGAACTCTGTAGTTCAACCTCAGAATAGCACACTCAGCAACAAACTTTCCAGCTGAAGAGTGAATGATATAAAGCCAGAAAGGGAAACAACTGTGTAATGATAAAGGTGCTTTGATGTTGCCTGGGGTTAGAATGTTGGGGCAGGAAAGATTGACTGATACATGTGAATACTACTTTGGTTCTGTAAGTGTTTTGATTGAGGTTGGTAATTTAAATGGTGGCATTCAATGCTCAATATGTTTACACTTTACATGAATGCCATTCATTTCTGATACACACACACACACACACACACACATATGTCTCATTACAATTTAGATGATAAAATGCAAATTGAGTAAGTCTATATTGCATTCAAAACAGAAAGTTGGTAGGAACTATTTACCCAGTGCAGGAATCTGAGAAAATGTTTATCTACAGTGCCAGAATACCAGTGAAGATACAGTCAGAACTAATTACTGACTGGTTGGTTGGGTGTAGAGAGAAGATAGCATTCAATTACATGAACAAGTGGCCAGAGGAGTCATTAACTGTGGTGGGAGAGAAGACACACACACACACACACACACACACACACACACACACACACACACACACAGAGAGAGAGAGAGAGAGAGAGAGAGAGAGAGAGAGAGAGAGAGAGAGAGAGAGAGAAACAACCCTGAGATTAAAAATTGAAAACTGAGAAAAGAGTAAAATGTAGAAGCTACTAATGCCTGATTACGGCCAAATCTCTGACAGTTAATTGGACAATTAGCATTACATATTTTCCTTCCATAAGCTATTGAATAGTTTCTGATTAAAGTTCAATGGGCTCACCCCTTCAACAACAGTTCAGTCTAATGATATGCAAAGATGACAAAGATCAAAGAACATTTCCCCTTAAAACTAATTATAAATTTTCACAGAGGCACACACAGATAAACCTACAATGTTATTTATTTTTGATTTTATGTCATTGCTTTCTTTCTTGTTGGAACTTTAAAAATTCTCTCTGTGAGAAAAATGCTTAAATTATTAAATGTTATCAATTGTGATATAATTCATAGATGATTTCCTTTTTAGAGGAATACAGTGGATAAAACAGTAGTACCCAGGAAGATGCAACCCACTGTTGAACTCATGTAGGAGAAAGGGTGAGTCACAAAAGTCAAGGAATTACTTACCCACATGAATAAATGCATTTTTTAGGTCCAGATGATCATGTTTAAAATAAAGCTAAATATTTAACATAAAAAGTAAACTAAATATTGCATATAGTCAGTAGAACAATCTAAAAAACCTATTGTTCCAACCCTGCTCATTCCTAATGTCATTAGAATGTGTGCTTTGCTTCATTTGAACACTGAGGGTAAAAGATCATTTATATTTTAACTTTGTAAATAATGAATCTTTCGGGAAAAACAGATTAATAACCCAAGTGAGCAACGCCATTAGCTTCTCAACACTTACAGCTCAACGCACTGGACTCATCATAGATGTGCTTTACCTGACTGTAAGGATCTTGCTGGAGTCTCTTTTTGTATCAGATAGGGAAAGACTTAACTTGAGCATTTTCACTGATGGAAAAGAAGATTCTTGGGATCTACTTCATTACTGAGTTGTAATCATGTGTCCCTATTTCTATAATCATATGCACACACACAAATTATACTTGGGAACAAAGCATTTGCATTGTGAGACATATAGGTAAATGCACATTATAAATAAACATTGATGTGAATCATAAGTTTATCAATTTTTATTTGAAAAAATAGTTTTGTTCCATCATTAGTAAAAAGGGAAATTGTAGTAAAACTAGTAATTGATTCACTTGGATTAGGAAAAGAATACATAAAAAATGTGAATTTTGGTAAGGATTGAATAAGTTATAGACATAGTTACTATACACTTTATGTGCAAGAAAATCTTGTAGCTATGTAAGAATAGAGGGAAACTTGACAGCAAGTAATAAGGGATCTAGTATCATGCAGAGAAAATCAGTTTATCTAACGGCAGTTTGAAATATACTTATTAAAATTAACTTTAAATTGATATTGGATCTTGTCAAAACTAACTCTCCTATCTCTTTTAATTTCTGGACATCCTTAATAAAATGATCTGAAATAATATTGGGATTGGAGGAAGAAGGGAGCCCATGGATATCCTTACTGGTCAATTATCTTTCACTTGATAGAACTATCTCTGAGAAGCACATAACTAAGAGAAACACTGAAACAGAATCTTAGAAGAAATTGAATTCATCCCTCCGCTAATCTAGTACATAGTAGCAATGCCTCTTAGTTTGTTGTCTCTTTAGAGATTGAATATAGCTTTAACATATACCATTCTCCGAGAAAATTCTTCTTTTGACAACACTTTCCTCAGAGCTGCTTTCATGGCCTCATTCCTCAAGCTGTAGATGAGTGGATTGAGTGTTGGAGGTATCACAGTGTAGAATATGGAGAATACGAGGTCCATTGCTGACAGGGAATCTGAAGGAGGTCTTAGAAATTCAAAGCCTGCAGCTGAGAGGAAGAACATGACTACAAACAAATGTGGTAGACAGGTGGAGAACACCTTAGTCCGACTATCAGCTGATGGAATTCTCATCACAGTTGAGAAGATCTGAGTATAGGAGAAGACTATGGCTATTAAACAGACAAAGGCTGTGGATGTTGTAAATGCAGCCACTGCAATCTCATTAATGAATTCATAAGAACAAGCTAGTTTTAGCATTTGGGGAATGTCACAGAAGAACTGGTGAATAATTCTCTTCCCACAAAGAGGAATTGAGAAATTAACACCTGTGTGTAGGAGCCCAGATAGTCCTCCAGCCATCCATACAGCTATCACTGCGCACTTGCAGGCATGGGGATCCATAATTGTCTCATACTGCAGTGGCCGACAGATGGCAACATACCGGTCATAAGACATCACTGTGAGAATAGCTACTTCTGATGAGGCCAGAGCTATGAAGAAGAAAACCTGAAGCATACACTGACCAAGAGAAATGAAACCATTGTTCATGAGTGAGTTTGCAATAGACTGAGGAACAGTAACAGAGATGAAGCAGAGATCCAAAAAAGAGAGGTGCTTCAAGAAGTAGTACATGGGAGAATGCAGACGTTGGTCCAAGGTGATGATGGTGATAATGAGCAGATTGCCCATGATGGCCAACAGGTATGTGATCAAAAAGAGCACTGCATGTAAAATCTGAAGGTTACGCTCATCAGAGAACCCCATGAGGAGGAATCCAGTCTTGAAGCTCACATTCATTATGATCACTCTTGAGACTCTATTTAGGAAAAGCTAGAAGAAAACTACTGATAGCAAGAACTTGTCATCACTGATTTTAGTTAGCATTCAGTTCTAACAAATATTTAGCAATTTTCTGGAGCTAGAAACCTTAAATGTAATCAACAAGTCTTAAGAATTTTCTGGAATAGAGCCTGACTTGTCAATATTAGAAAAACTGAATGGCTTAAATTGCTTTACTTAAATAAAGGCAGTGGGAATGAGGTCATATAGTATCCTTTGTACATAGGACCTTAGCATCAAAGTAATATATTGCAGCCTCTTCTGATGAATATAGAAAACTCTGTTACTGGTACACACTATACATGATTAGAAACAACCCAGAATAAATGTAAGAAAGATGTCAGTCACTTCAGTGAGACAGCTGTGTACTAAGTTCTTCATTTTCTTATCTGCACAGGAATAACGTTCTTTCTGCCCCTTTTCCTTTCCAAACCAGTGTTTAGTCTTTGGTCATTTGTATTCAATCTCAGTGACTGCTTTATTACAGTATGATGTTCTCTCTCTCTCTCTCTCTCTCTCTCTCTCTCTCTCTCTCTCTCTCTCTCTCTCTCTCCTGCTCACATTGATCACTGTCTTTCCTATGTTCTCTATCTATCTATCTATCTATCTATCTATCTATCTATCTATCTATCTATCTATCTATCTCTAGATATTATATAGATAGATATTACATCTCATCCATCTTAGACAAAAGCCCTTGTTCCATCCTCAGCATTCTCTTATAGTTTCCTTTCTCTTGCTTCTTTGCTCCTATTTCAGATCCTCATATTCATGGTTAGCTATCTCCCACTGGGTCAGGCCCACCTCTATCTGTCACATCTCTCTCATCTTATTCGAACAACTAATTGTTTCTTTAGTTATTACCTCTTGTTACGTTGTAGATGACTCTTTCATCTTTTGTAGTTTCATTCTTCAACTTTATGTGGTTCCAATATTGCTTCCATGTGGTGCTGGGCTGAGCTGTGAAGCAAAACACCATGATTTTCTTAATTTCATACTTTATTCTCTGATGATTTCTGAATGGCTTAAATTGCTTTACTTAAATAAAGGCAGTGGGAATAAGGTAATGATATAAATGATATCAAAAAACCTTGACATGCCAAACATTATCTTCCCCAAGATGTTTCCTGACTGACCTTCTATCTCGTCACTCGTTATTACTTATCAAACCCTTTCAACAACCTGTATTTAATAATGATGATTTCTTAAACTACTCTCAAAGAATCAATCACATTATAAGGCTATGCTGTTTTGTTTTTCCTAAATCTTAGTTTGATATTTGAAACTTCAATTTCAAAATGAATTTGATGTTTGGTATTTGAAAGTCTTCCTCTAAGATCCCATCTACTTTACTTGCAAAAATATTTGATAATTCTAAGACAGTCATGCTATTTCTCCGGTTTAAAATTCTTCTGAGTTTAACAGGCAGTCAAAGAAGTGCATACTCATGGTAGCCCAGATCATACACACTGCGGTGACTATAATTCATGCAACTTTTATAGATTAACTCACTGCATGTATTTTCCAGCCTATTCAAGTTATTCTATGAGGAAGGAGATTAAGTCTTATTAGAAGTCATAGCTCTGATACCTGACATGGATACTTGCTTATGCTGCTTAAATCTCAGGTGCATTTTTACAGAATTTGAAGAAGTTTCACTCACCGATGCTGATCTTAGTTGGTAGGAACAAATTTCATTGCATCCTTGAGACAGAGAATCTTTGTTCTAGCTAGTATCAAGCTGTGGGATTTTCTTATAAGGAGAAGACTAAGGAGCTTTCAAAAGTGACATGAAGCAAAGGATGCTTTAACTTCTCATTAGGTTCATGGTACCTGAAGCTGCCCAGGCACCAGGGGATATGCTGTTCCTCTAGGCTGGTTCTCAGAAAAACACTGTGAGTTCAGAGTGTGGAATTTTGAGGAGCTCTTCCTCAGGGAACTCACCCAGTGGAGACTCTTAATTATTCTCTTGATTTAACTGGATGTTGTAATCCAAGTACTACAGGTAAGAAAAATAAATAGTTTTTAAAATCTGCTTTCTGAAGTTTATGTTTATAGAGTTATATATGAAAAGAACCTTTTTCCCTTTATTTTTTATTTCAGCTAATTTGTCATTGATAAACTCTTGCACATTTGTATAAGCTTCACACAAATAAGCAAATATTTAGTAGATGTTTGTATATATTAATTCTCAATTATAAGAATTCTTAGCATTAAACCATGTTAGCCTTTCATGAGTTCCAACCTTCCTACAAACACCACTTCTTTTTTAAAATCACTGTAAAGGTGATTCATTTCAAGTCTCCATTTTAACAAGTAATGAGCTTTCCATGTTAAATATCTCTCACAGGCTCATATGTCTGAATGCTTGGTGCCTAATGGGTGGCATCGTTCAGAAGGTTGATGGAATTTTAGGAAGGTTGTGTTTCTTTAGATTATGTTGTATGTTTGGACCAGGCATTTTCTAACCTGGGCTCCACTTCTTCGCTTTCTGCTTCTTCCCTATTGATGCAATATGACCAGCATCCTCATGCTCCTGCTACCATGTCTTCCTCAGTGATCGAAGTATCTTCTCAAACTTTAAGCCAACATAAACTCTTCATTCCAAAAGTATCTTACTGGTCATTTGATCACAACAATGCAATAGCTAATAGAGAAAGTGGGACAGTCTTCAGAAGCATGTGGTCCTAGCCAGAGCAATTAGACAACAAAAGGAGATCAAGGGGATACAAATTGGAAAGGAAGAAGTCAAAATATCACTATTTATAGATGATATGATAGTATTTATAAGGGACCCTAAAAATTCCACCAGAGAATCCCTAAACCTGATAAACAACTTCAGTGCAGTAACTGGATATAAAATTAACTCAAACAAATCAGTGGCCTTTCTCTACGTGAAGGATAAACAGGCTGAGAAAGAAATTCTCACTTGCTGAGTTATGTTGTTTGTGACTATTATGAACAGGGTTGTTTCCCTAATTTCTTTCTCAGCCTATTTATCCTTTGAGTAGAGGAAGGCTACTGATTTGAGTTAATTTTATATCCAGCTACTTTGCTAAAGTTCTTTACCAGGTTTAGGAGTTCTCTGGTGGGATCACTTAAGTATATTATCATATCATCTGCAAATAGTGATATTTTGACTTCTTCCTTTCAAAATTGTATCCCTCTGACCTCCTTTTGTTGTCTAATTACTCTGGCTAGTACTATATTGAATAAGTAGGGAAAGAGTGGGCAGCATTACCTAGTGTCTGATTTTAGTGGGATTCCTTCAAGTTTTTCTCCATTTAGTTTGATGTTGGCTACTGGTTTGCTGTATATTGCTTTTATTATGTTTAGGTATGAGCCTTGAATTCCTGATCCTTCCAAGATTTTTATCATGAAGGGGCGCTGGATTTTGTCAAATGCTTTCTCAGCATCTAATGAAATGACCATACATTGTTTTCCATTGAGTTTGTTTATATAGTGGATTGCATTGATGGATTTCCATATATTGAACAATCCCTGTGTCCCCGGGATGAAGCCTACTTGATCATGACGGATGATCATTTTGATGTGTTGTACTTGGTTGCGATAAATTTATTGAGTATTTTTGCATCGATTTTCATAATTGAAATTGGCCTGAAGTTCTCTTTCTTTGTTGGGTCTCTGTGTGGTTTAGGTATCAGAATAATTGTGACTTCATAGAACAAGTTGGGAAGAGTGCCTTCTGTTTCTATTTTGTGGAATAGTTTGAGGAGTATTGGTATTAGGTCTTTCTTGAAGGTCTGATAGAACTCTACAGTAAACCCATCTGGTCCTAAGCTTTTTTTTTGATTTGGAGACTATTAATGATTATTTCTATTTCTTTAGGGAATATGGGACTGTTTCAATCATTTATCTGATCCTGATTTAACTTTAGTACCTGGTATCTGTCTGGAAAATTGTCCATTTCGTCCAGATTTTTCAGTTTTGTTGAGTATAGGCTTTTGTAGTAGGATCTGATGATTTTTTTGGGTTTCCTCAGTTTCTTTTGTTATATCTCCCTTTTATTTTCTGATTTTATTAATTTGGGTACTGTCTCTGTGCCCTCTGGTTAGTCTGGATAAAGGTTTATCTATCTTGTTGATTTTCTCAAAGAACCATTCCTGGATTTGTTGATTCTTTGTATAGTTCTTTTTGTTTCTACTTGGTTGATTTCAGCCCCAAGTTTGATTAAGTCCTGATGTCTGCTCCTCTGGGTGTATTTGCTTCTTTTTGTTCTAGAGCTTTCATGTGAACTGTTAAGCTGCTAGCGTATGCTCTCTCCAGTTTCTTTTTGGAGGCACTCAGAGCTATGAGTATTCCTCTTAACACTGCTTTCATTGTATCCCATAAGTTTGGGTATGTTGTATTTCCAGTTTCATTAAATTCTAAAAAGTCTTTAATTTCTTTCTTTCTTTCTTTCTTTCTTTCTTTCTTTCTTTCTTTCTTTCTTTCTTTCTTTCCTTCCTTCCTTCCCTCTCTCTCTCTCTCTCTCTCTCTCTCTCTCTCTCTCTCTCCCTCCCTCCCTTCCTCCCTTCCTTCCTTCCTTCCTTGACCAAGTCATCATTGAGTAGAGCGTTGTTCAGCTTCCATGTGTATGTGAGCTTTCTGTTGTTTTTCTTGCTATTGAAGACCAGATTTAATCTGTAATGATTTGGTAGGAGGCAAAGTATTATTTCAATCTTCTTATATATGTTGAGGTCTGGTTTGTGACTGATTGTATTATATGGTCGATTTTGGAGAAGGTAACATGACATGCTGAAAAGAAAGTATATATTTAGGATGAAAATGTTATATAGATATTTTTTTAAATCCATTTGGTTCAAACTTCTGTTAGTTTCACTGTGACTTTTTAGTTTGTGTTTCCCTGATCTGTCCATTGATGAGAGTGGGGTGTTAAAATTCCCCACAATTATTGTGTGAGGTGCAATGAATGCTTTAACTTTAGTAAAGTTACTCTTATGAATGTGTGTACCCCTGCATTTGGAGTATAGATGTTCAGAATGAAGATTTCTTCTTGGAAGATTTTTCTTTTGATGAGTAAAAGTGTCCTTCCTTATTTTTTGATGACTTTTGGTTGAAAGTCAATTTTATGCGATATTAGAATGTCTACTCCAGCTTGTTTGTTGGGACCATTTACTTGGAAAATTGTTTTCCAACCTTTTACTCAGAGATAGTATATGTCTTTGACACTGAAGTATGTTTCCTGTATGCAGCAAAATGCTTGGTCCTATTCATGTATCCAGTCTATTAATCTATGTCTTTTTATTGGGGGAATTGAGTCCGTTGATGTTAAGAGATACTTTTTTTAATTAGATATTTTCTTTATTTACATTTCAGATGTTATCCCCTTTCCCAGTTTCCCCTCTGAAAATCCCCTATCCCCTATACAGGAGAACACAAGTGAACAGCTAGAAGCCCTTAAAGAGGAAAGACAAAATTGCCTTAAAGAATTACAGGAAAAAAATAATCAAACAGGTGAAGGAAATTAACAAAACCATCCAAGATCTAAAAATGGAAATAGAAACAATAAAGAAATCACAAAGTGAGACAACCTTGGAGTTAGTAAACCTAGGAAAGAGATCAGGAGTCATAGATGAAAGCATCACCAACAGAATACAAGAGATAGAAGAGAGAATCTCAGGTGCAGAAGATACAGTAGAAAACATTGTCACATCAGTCAAAGAAAATGCAAAAAAGCAAAAAGCTCCTAACCCAAAACATTCAGGAAATCTAGCACACAATGAGAAGGCCAAACATAAGGATAATAGGTATAGAGGAGAGTGAAAGTTCTCAAATTAAAGGGCCAGTAATTGTCTTCAACAAAAATATAGAAGATAACTTCCCTAGCTATAAAAAAAGAGATGCCTATGAACATACAAGAAGCCTACAGAATACCAAATAGATTGAAGCAGAAAAGAAATTCCTCCCATTACATAATATTCAAAACACCAAATGTATTAAACAAAGAAACAATATTAAAAGCAGTAAGGGAAAAAGGTCAAGTAACATATAAAGGCAAACCTATCAGAATTACACCAGACTTCTCCCCAGAGACTATTAAAGCTAGAAGGTCCTGGGCAGAACTCATACAGACTCTAAGAGAATTCAAATGCCAGCCCAGACTACTATACCCAACAAAACTGTCAATTACCATAGACAGAGAATCCAATATATTCCATGACAAAACCAAATTTACATAATATCGTTCCATAAATCCAGCCCTACAAAGGATAATAGATGAAAAACACCAACACAAGGAGGAAAACTACACCCTAGAAAAAACAAGAAATTAATCTTTCATCAAACCCAAAAGAAGATAGCCACACAAACATAGTTCCACCTCTAAGAACAAAAATAACAGGAAGTAACACTCACTTTTCCTTAATATCTCTTAACATCAATTGACTCAATTACCCCCAAAAGATGTAGACTACCAGACTGGATATGTAAACAATACCCAGCATTTTGCTGCATACAGGAAATGCAACTGAGTGACAAAGACAGACACTACCTCAGAGTAAAAGATTGGAAAACAATTTTCCAAGCAAATGGTCCCAACAAAAAGCTGGAGTAGCCATTCTAATATAGAATAAAATCAACTTTCAACCAAAAGTTATCAAAATGATAAGGAAGCACACTTCATTCTGGTCAAAGGAAAAATCTATCAAGATGAACTCTCAATTCTGAACATCTATGCTCCAAATGCAAGGGCACCCACTTTCATAAAAGAAACTTTACTAAACCTCAAAGCACACATTCCACCCTACACATTAATAGTGGGAGACTTCAACACCCCACTCTCAGCAATGGACAGATCATGGAAATAGAAACTAAACAGAGATACAGTAAAACAAACAGAGGTTATGAATCAAATGAATCTAACAGATATTTATAGAACATTTCATCCTAAACCAAAAGAGTATACCTTCTTCTCAGCACTTCATGGTACCTTCTCCAAAATTGTCCATATAGTTGTTCACAAAACAGGCCTCAACAAATACAAGAAGATTGAAATAATCCCATGTACCCTATTTGATCCCCAAGGACTAAGGCTGGTATTAAATATCAATAAAAAGAACTAAAGGATATGAAAGACCCCGAATACTGATCAATGAATACGATGCTTTGTTTTGATCTGCTTGTGGACTTGGATGAAGACTGCCCTCAGCACACCACAGGCAAGTTAGTTACATATGCATGCTAGATGTCCCAATGAGTGCTATACAGCTAGGTTTTCAAGGGGGTAATGTCTCTTGTATTCATACAAATTGGTAGTGATGTCTTTTTCTGGAATATGAACTGCCTGCTACCAATATGCATCTGGGATTTCTTTCCAATACATTGCTTTAACTGGGGAGATTCAGCAGTGTCTGTACTTGTGGATACTCATCTATGACTCACATCTCTGATGGGGCAGTCTCAGCCAAGCCACTCTGAACTGAATATAGACATTAAACTGTTCCTTCAAAGACTTGGCTTCAGAATACTCTCAATACATCCAGTGACTTGGTATAAATATTACAATGAGTAAAGTTAGCAAAGGTTATTTTAAATTTGGGTGATTTTCTAATAAATTAGGAATAGAAATAAATTTGAAAGCTATTCTAAACATGCAGGAGTAGAGGAGCATAAATGTTTCTCAACTCTCAAACATGAAGTTAAATATTTTTCTGTATGGATTGTACTAATAAAACAGTAACATCACAATAAAGAATTTTTAAAAAAGAAAAAATATTCTCAGTCCTAATGAGCTCTCCATTTCTCATCATATCTCTTATTCTAAGGAAGCAACAAGGCTCAAATATTTTGAATTGGTACAAACTCATTTATGATGCTAGAAAATTAAGGTTATATTTGCTACAACATATTGTATATGATGATGGCTTTTTGAGGTTATAAATGTCTATTCAGATTAATAAAAGGTAATTTACAATGTATGCCTAACAACTTATGTCTTTGGTAACTGGTTAACAACAAGCTGCTAGAAAATTTGGAAAAGTAATAACATATGTTTGATAATCAAGATTTATAAATTTCTAAGGTCTACTCATGTTCACAGTAATAATTGATCAGCTTCCTTTTTATTTTAAGCTTTCGCTATTTAGATAAACTAAGCCATTACCCACCCACTCCACCCCACCTCCACAAAAAAATTTAATATTCTTTAATGGTGCACTATAAAAGGATCAGCAACGTTGCAACTCCCTCTAAGGACTGTGTCTGAAAGTTTTCTTTTGATACTAGAAGATCTTCAATTCAAAATTGTTATTTTCCAGCCTAAATGTAACAGATATGGAATATAAAGTCCTAGTCTTATTAAGTAATTCGTAGACTTACTAAATTATTGTAAACTGTTAAGGATAATTAAGAAATGCAAGTTAATATTGCCAGTCATCTTATAAATGAAAAAAGTCTTTAATGTGTTCAGAACAATACCTGTCATGCTAATTAACTAAAGGAATAAGTCTTAATCAGTTTTCAAAGTTAAGTAAGTAAAGCAAGAAATTAAATCAGGTGTACTTAATAGATGGTCCTCAAACTCTTCAGAGATTTACAGAAAATTACATTTATAACATTCATTAAAAAAGCTTTGCATGATAGAGAGACATGCCATCTCCTGGCAGCATCTCTGATCTCCTCCAAAGAAGATGGGCACAGAAGAAAGTCTACCTGGAGCTTGCTTTAAATGTATCAAAGCCAGCTACTGGGTGAAAAACTGCCCTTCACCTTGACTGCTCCCAGAGCACTGCCCAAACTGTGAATAAGCAGGAATTGAATTGCCTACTTTGCCTAAAAAGTAGACCAGTTGACCCAAGCTCCTACCCTACAGGAAAATCTATGAGATTTCTGAGCCTGGCAGCCAAAGACTGATATTTCACTAGGACCTCTGCCCAAATGACCATGGAGGAACCTAGGATGACTGTGCAGGTGACAGGGCAAGTCTCTGTCATTTTTAAAATTACCATATGTTCATTGATTCTTTGTGAATTGCATACCATGTACCCTAATCTCACCCATTTCATATCTTCATAGCCCTTCCATATCTGTCCTCCACCCTTGTAAACAGCCTCCTAAAAGAAAATTAAAAATAAAGAACAAAACAAACAAAAACTGAAATAAATCCATCTTTCTGTGGAAGCTTCAGTTTGTCTTGATGTGTCACACAGTATACACTTTTGCTCAAACAGCTTTACTTGCAAAGACTAATTGCAATGAGTCATCATTGATCTGGTTTGGAGCCTCTGACTTCTGCTCACACATCAATACTAGACCCTCACCAAGAATCCTGTCAGATTTCCTGCTGTTGTTCTGAGTCATGGAGATTCTTTAGGAACAGTTCCTTCATACATGCCAGCAGCTCATAAATGGTTTAGATGTTGGAATGGGCCAGCTCAAAGCCCTGGATCTAGGCCTGGGTGGTTGCTGAGTTGAACATCATGCCAGCTCTCCCACACCTACATCACCAGGGCCAGTTTTCCCTAACTGTTCATGTGAAGGGTGGGGCCAACTCTCTTTGGTACCATAGCCATCAAGGGGAGGAGACAGCTCTCCCACGCCCATCTTGCCCATGCTTTCCAAGATGAGGGGTGTGGACAGCTATCTCTATTGCCACAGCTAGTAAGGGGTAAAATCTGCTCAGGAAGCCCTCAGACATCAACATGGCTTCAGGCAGCAGATCTGAATGTCTGTGTGTCCTTTAGTGGTAACATGGGCCAAGCACATTGATACAAATCCCTGGTGAAATAGAACCATAAACCCAGGCATGGCAGCATGGGCACAGACATCACAATGATCTCAAGTGGCAGCTTAGGCTTCTAATGTCAGGCTGTACCTCAAGATGTTTAAGTCTACAGTTCTGTCTCACTTCATGGTATACAAACTTCTCTGCTTCTCTTTCTCTCTCTCTCATCTCTCCACCATATACTTCATCAAGATGACTCCCAGCTGTCTGTCTTCTGGCTGCCTGCCCTCCACCATTTTTAACAGTTTCAGGAGCTGCTTGGTCTATACTTTCTATTTACTCAGGCAAAATCAACCCTTCTCAGATCTTTGATAGTGCTGATGACTAGGCTAGAGATGTATTTATCAGAAAAACAGCAGCAAAGAAGGCTTCAGATGCATTCTCAGAAGTACTCCTAGAAGTACTACTAGGTCTATATACAATATACCTTGTTACCAGACTCAGAAAAGAGATAAACTCACAAAACAGATTTCAATGTAATGCTTTACTATTCCTTTATTTAAAGGAACTCATTTTACAATGATTACTCTCAGTAATCAACTATATGTGTCCTGTGATGAATAACAGGATAAAAAAATGTGTAAATTTATTTTTGATCTAAAGATATAAGGGCTTATGTGAGGGAACATAAGGAAATGTTTTAGGGTCTAAGAGGGTGTTTTAACATATGTAAATGCTAATTATGAAGGTTAAACAATATGAAAGCTTAAATTACGATGAAGTGATTTAAGGTATATAAACAGAATGAAAAATGCTTTAGATTTATTTCTCTCACTGTGAAACTGTTATATTAAATCTTCAAAAGTTGGGCTGGTGAGATAGCTTAGCAGGTAAGAGCACTGACTGTTCTGAAGGTCTGAAGTTCAAATCCCAACAACCACATGGTGGCTCACAACCACCTGTAATGAGATCTGACGGCCTCTTCCAGTGCGTCAGAGACAGCTACAGTGTACTTACATATAATAAAAAAAAAAGAAATCTTTTTTTAAAAATACATTTCATGTTTAAAAAAACTTCAGAAGTTCAGGCTTTTAACATTAATCAATGGAGTTCTGATAAGATATTAACATAGCTCTGGTAAAGTACTAATAGTACTATTATTATCATTGTCACAATCTCAAGTTTATTTGTCTATCTATCTATCTATCTATCTATCTATCTATCTATCTATCTATTTGGCTGTCTTCTAAGTATAGATTTAGAAGTGCTTCTCCTTGTGCAAAAAATGTCTTTCTAATCTATGTACATCCAGTCTTCTGGATAGAGGGGAATAGCCCCTCTTTCAAGGTTTATAGTTATACAGAAAATCAAGATCACAAATGAGTTTTTGCCCTTTTGCTTCATGGGAGGTTTCTGCCCATCCTAAGCTCCCCTTTAATAGAGTTCATGCTTTTAACACAAAATAATTTTCCAAGATTCTACCATGACACAAAAATGTAGCTCTACAATCTTTTCTACAATGTGGATTTTAGTACAAATTATTATTTAGCATTTAGTACAAATGCTATTGCTAACCTGTCTAAAACACCTCTACAGTGTTGGATTTCTGTACTTATTACAAACAGTGGTGTTGCTAACATAGCTAAAACTGATCTTTTCCACTGGATGGTTTTAGTTCCCTTGTCAAAGATCAAGTGACCATAGGTGTGTGGATTCATTTCTGGGTCTTCAATTCTATTCCATTGATCTACCTGGCTGTCACTGTACCAGTACCATGCAGTTTTTATCACAATTGCTCTTTCAAATGTATATAAAGAAAATATCTAATAAAAAAATAAATATTAAAAAAAAAACCCTGAACTTTACTTACAAACATAAAATGTTCTTGTAAAGGTAAGGGAATTTCCTTGAATCCACCTTTCATGGGTCAAATGGACTCCAGAAAAATATTCCTGTCAATCAAACCTGTTCCTGCCATCTCTTTATTCTTATGGATAGGATCCCTTCCCCCTTTTCTGGAGTCTTGGGGTTCCCCTCCCCCAACACCCAGTACCATGGGCCGAAGAAAAAAAAGTTTCCTGTAAACTCCTTAACTTTATCTTCTGCCTCTAATTTGTTCCAGCATCCTGCAAGGTCCAAATGTTACTTCCAAATCTGCATTCCAGACAGCTTCAACGTGCTAGCTCCAGACAGTTCATCCTCCCAGATTGTTTTGCCCAGGCCTCTACTTTCTGAGCCCCAGATCATCCCACAGAGCCTAGACAGTCAGTGAACTAGCCAGCATTCCTAGGACTATGCATCTCCAAAGACATTACCAACCTCAGACAACAGGAAGCAGTGTAAACAGCACAGTAGTCTCATTCCTGCCTCACCATCACCCCTTTCAATTTTCTCACCTTTTTAAACAAACAAAATGGAGGACTGTTGTAAATCAGGCAGCCTAACTTTCAGGGACTTAGGGCCAGCAGCTTGTATTATTACCTGCTGTTGCCAGATGTGGCACATTTTCATTGTCATTGTGAGCTCCATCTTTTCCTAAGCAACAGGCACATCCTTTAACTGTCCCTCTAGATATCATGACTCTCATTTTCTCTGTCTCCCTATCTTTCTGCTTGCCTGTCTTAACGTCTCTTTTATCCCCACTCTAAGACAGCCTCCATCTTTCCCTTCCCTAACAAGCCTCTCCTGTTAGATCTGTTGCATCAGGTGTGGTCTATGCAGCATAACCTGGACCAGACCCACCAAGGTACCGTTTGCTGCCTAATCCTAACACGATGGGCTTGGGGAATTACGTGAACATCTCCCACCAGCAAAGCATTTCTTTAGTGATTTTGTTTAGAAATTCATACTACTGTTATAACTAAATGTATATGCTTATTCCAATATAAAATAAAAGTTTTAATATTAAATGCTTGAGTTTTATCTAGACTCTAAGGAAAACCTAAGAAAACTAAGATGTAATTTTTTCTTTTACTCTCAACATCACATGGTCTCTGAGAATTAACACTGCTTGAAGAATGAACATTAATACTATGCACATGTTTGTTAATATAAGTTGTTGTATTTTTGTGAATCCCACATAATAAAAGGCAATAGCTTGTGAGAAATACTGAGATAAAAAGCTTTGTAGACTTGGATTCTTTTTCAGATAATACTTAGCTGAGGAAATGGACTCTCTTCTTATAAAACAATGGGCTCCAGCTTCATTTGCAGTACCAATTGGAACCACAGGAAAAAGAGAAGCTACTGGGTCATCAGTGACAGGAAACGCAGCATTGAATTGCTTGTTTTAGAAGTGGAAATATTGCAGTAGTCCTTGTACTGTAGCTCAATCATCCTTGTTCTGTTTCTGAGCACTTAGGTCTTTAGCGTGATACTGAGATACACAAGGCTATGTGTGTACTCAGTGAGTTAACGAAGGACAGAGTATGTAAAAGGCTCAAATAGGACTAATCTGTCCATCTGAAGAAAGACTCATCACATAGTTTGGGTTAATCAGCGTTGCTGAAAGAAGCAACTATAAAATATTTTTAAGTATGTTGCCTGGTAAACAAACAGAATTCACACACAAGAAGAAAAGTCTCATGGATTTTAGCATCTCAATTGGCTGGAGTACTTTAAGTTATGGATGAGATTTTTGGACATATTCTGAATTAGATAATATCTTCATGGATTTAATTCCAAGTTTCCATAATTTTGGAAATATAGACCACTAATGTTGCTAATCACAAACCCATTTAATTTAAATTTCAGAATCTATACTCTAGAACATTTGCTCCACAAAATTAAAAACCAAACCAAACAAAACAAAACAGTAAAACAAGAAGGATTTTCAGAACGTTTTAAAACATTTTATCAAGACTTTAATCTATTACTTAGAAATAGTGACAGAGGTCTGGGAGAGATGGCTCATTGGTTAGGAGCACTGACTCTTCTTCCAGAGGTCCTGAGTTTAATTCCGAGCAAATCCATGGTGGCTCACAACCATCTGTAATGGGATCTGATGCCCTCTTTTGGTGTGTCTGAAGATAGCTAGAGTGTACTCACAAAAAAAATGACAGTTACATTTTTAAAAAAAGAAATAGTGACAGAAAAAAGAAGTAATATTTATTAGGTGCATGTTTAGACATTCACACCTTGTACTTTATAGTATATGATATGTGTGAAGAAGACCTGTAAATGTATACTCACAGTATGAAAATGACATTATTCATAATGAGCATATGTTCATGATTTTATAAATTATCATGCAGAAATTTGTGTAGATTAATGAAATGAGAAATAACTGTTTTTCACTTAGGCACAGTAAGAGCCAAATTCAACCTGTAAGCCCCACCTGCCGAAGGACTAGGTAACTTCCTAGAATGCTGGGAATTGTAGTTCTTGAAGAATAACAAAGCCACATGGAAATATGTTGGCTGTATGATTTTGTCCTTTAAAAGTCCCTGCGTCATATGAGTCATTGCCACTTGCTTGGATTCCAGAGAGTAGACCTGACCAGAGTCCATCATGGTCAGTATTTAATTCACGTTTGCTTCAAGATTGACTCCAAATTGTGGAATTTGTTTTTCTCTTGTGAATCTTAGTATTAAAAACACATCTATGATTTCTTTTACAACTTCAATTTTTAAGTATTAAATTCAGTGTCCTTTTAGAAAAGTTCAAAGCACTTTCAAATATTACCTAGATGCCTTCACCCCATCTCTCTGCCCCCTTTTCTCTCCGTCATACACATTGAATTAAGCAAAAGTGTTGCTGCACATATTTGTTGAAAAGAGTGACAAAAAATTATCTTATACATACAACTTAAACTGGTTGAAGAAATCATGTTTATGATTCAATATGTTTTTACTCCTATTAAGGCATTAATGCTGGTATTTGCTGAACTCAATTCTCCTTTAAGGTTTTACCCAATATGTATTTGTTAATCAGCCAAAAAGCAAAAAGTTATAAAATATATAATATATTTACCAAAGTTTTTAATTTAATATTATTATTCTCACAACCATACATTGAAATAGAATTTCCATGCCTTGAATGCCTTTCCATGTGTTTAAATTTCATGTGACTTAACTTTCTTCAGTTAGAGCATTTTTAACATTCTAATTAGTGTTTCTTGTACAAATCATCACACTGTCCTGGCTTTTCTTCCAAACTAGACATTTTTAAACCATGGCCTATTTATTGAGTAACAACCCCAAATTGTGTTGGGTATGGGATGAAATATTAAATAAGGTGTACTGCAAAATAATTTATATTTAAAATTGTGATCTAAAATTTTCTTACAGATTTTTCTTATGTGCTTCAACATTAGTGTCTTTGCTGTGACTCAGAATCACAAATGTTATGGCTATGTGGTGTTGTATGAATCCTTCAATCACAGTGCTCAGTCTTGCTGCAGCTCAAGCATCCCATAAGGTTATTGCCACAATGAAAGATCTATTGCACTTTTATAAGTATGTAAATGCAGTATATGTTTAACTAATAGTTTACTGTTCCCTTCTTGGATTACTCTTGTGATCTCTGTGGCATTTGATTCCTCATGAATTCCAAGTCCAGAATTGTCTTTGAGAAGCAAATCTGTTAATTCTTGCTTCTTTGATCTTTCTCTAGCTATTGCCTTGCCTTGACCCAAAACTCCTTTGTTAGTGCCCTCCTCAGGGCAGCCTTAACATCCTTATTCCTCAAAGTGTAGATGAATGGGTTGAGGGTAGGTGTGACAATGCCATAGAACAGAGCCATGATCTTGCCCCTTTCATGAGAGTAGCTTGAGGGAGGCTGAACATACATACTGATAGCTGTGAAGTAGAAGAGGGAGACCACCAGCAGATGTGAAGCACAGGTATTAAATGCCTTCCTGCGACTCTCAGCAGAACGGAGTTTCAGTACTGCTTGAGCAATGAACACATAGGTACCCAGGATGAGGCTGAGAGGCACCAAGAGCAGCAAAGCTCCAAGAACATTAAGCTCAGCTTCATTCACACTTGTGTCAGTGCAAGCTAGTTTCAAAAGGGCTGGGACTTCACAGAAGAAATGGTCTATTACCCTCTGTCCACACCTGGGGGCTACCACAGTGAGGGTGGACTGCACAAGAGAGTTTGCAAATCCGCTAATCCAGGTCCCTGTGGCCATATGAATGCATCGTTTCTGGTTCATGATGATAGGATAGTGAAGGGGTCTGCAAATGGCAGCAAAACGGTCAAAGGCCATGATGGCCAGAAGGATACATTCAGTTGAGCCCAAAGCCAAGAAAATATAGAGCTGGGCCACACAGCCACCATAGCTGATGGTCTTTTCAGGCCCTCTAAGGTTGACCAACATCTGAGGGACAGTGCTCGTAGTATAGCAGAGGTCCAGAAGAGAAAGGTTGGAGACAAAAAAGTACATGGGGCTGTCAAGCTGGGGGTCTAGGCGGGAAACTAGGATAATGGAGATATTACCAAATAAGGCAAAGATGTAGGCCACCAGAAAAATTACAAAGAGAGGTGTCTCCAGCCAAGGCCGGTCAGAAAATCCCAATAAGATGAAGTCATCTACTGAGCTCTGATTATTGATCCACATATTAGTATTAACAGTTAAAATTCTAACTTTAGAATATCCTGTAAAATATCCAATTTCAGGGATAGTCACAATGGAGGAAACAATAGAGAGTTAGAAGTAATACAGAGACAAAGTTCTTGTTTTCTCTCTGTATAATGTCGTCTCAGCATGGTTGTAGTATTGAAAGATTAGCAGTGTACCTAGGGAATGTTGCTTAATTAATGGCTGGTTAATTCAGGTTAGCTATTCTCTGGATTTTGGTATATTTTCTTTAAAAATGCTTCAGCAGTAATACCATTAGCTTGACATGATGGTATTTAGTAGTGACAACATATTATATAGTATAGACTAACACCAATTTGGAGAAAACAGAGTTCCTCCAAACCACTTGAACAAGGTAGCACAGGCAGAGTGCAGTAGGTCTGTGTTTTAGATAGGGCTGAGGCACTTTGATACATCTATCTTTCTCACAATGAGAATAAGACCAGGAATCTCGTGGAACCTGGAACATTTCACAAAACCTGGGTGATAAGATGTCATGTCAGGACTTCTTTTGTTGTTTCCAGGTTCTCCAGCCCATCCTATGGCAAGATAAAAAGCATCATAGAAGAACAAGGCAGAAGGTTTAAGTAAGTTGTTAGAATTTCAGGCCTAAGATATTTGTAGATTGTGGACATGCTGTTTAAAAATATCTATATAAAGGACTTTTCAACTTAGAGAAACAGCAGAGTTCCAAATGTTTAAATCCTTGTAGACTATGTGTATCAATTTCTAATTGCTCAGTGTTATCAGCACACACAAATGTACACATTTCCCTTCTGCCTCCTTTATTCTGAAATATGACTCACTAGATCTACTGTCTATCACCTCAGCTGCCCCATTCAAATCTTTAAATTCCTTTATATTATCACTTATGAAAAGTAACCTCAATGGCCAATTCTTCTAATTCTTGTCTTAAATTTGTTTTTGTTGGGCTGGGAAACAATTCAGTTGGTAAAAGGCTTGTGATCCAAGCCATGTAGCCCAAGGTTTATCACTGGAGCCTATATAATTAAAAACGCAATAAGGCCACATGTGGGGATAGTGGGCCATATCTGTAATCCCAATACTCCTCCAGTAAGATGGGAGACATGAGGATTTGCCAGAAGTTCATATGTTCATCACAGCAGCAGAAAAATAAGATACCCTGCTTTAAAACAATTTTAAGAAATGATTCCTGCCATTTTCTAATTTTCCTCTCACAAGCCTTCACATGCAAATACCCACATTCATGTACAAACATGTATACATACAATAAATAAACACATGCTTAAATTCATTTTTGTTCAAATCTCTATATTTGTATGCATTTGAAATATATTTCTTTTTAGTTATTTTATAAAAGGCATTTTTTACTTCTTTGTTCATATCACAGTCATTCTGCATACTAACTATAATTTTGAGTGTCATTAATTGTTTCATGTTTCAATATTATTCTTCTTTAAAACAAGCATAGCAACATGTATATAAATAAACATATTCAGTAATATAATGTAAATTGCAAGCTTACTTTCATTTTGTTTGTCCTAATTATTTTGGTATCTAGAAGTGATAATTCCCTTTGAATTGTATTTTTCTGTATCATCAAAATTGTCATCTGGACCAATCCTTATTCGTCTATTCATTAAATCTGTAGTGATGAAGAAACACAAAAGCGGGCCCATGGAATTCACATTCATGACCCATGATCTGTAGCTTTCCAAATATTGAAATTTTCTTACTTTAGTCAAGAAAATACAGTTCAAAATCTAATTCCTACTATATTTATATGTGTGTATGTACGTATGTGTGTGTATAACTAATTGTATATAGGATATCATATATGTGGTATATACATATACCCATATATAAAACATATACCATATATATAAAATCCCTTTATGGATATAATTTTGATATGTATGATAAATATGGAATTCATCTTGAGAGAACTTCAAATTGGGTGTTCTTTTTGGGTAACTATAAGACTTTATGAACAAGAGCATGTAGTAAACTATATACTATAGGTGACTACTTCATAATATTTAAATTTGAATTTTAAAAGAATTCTGATATATTACATTAGTATCTTGCTATCACTACTTTTTCTTGTCTTTAATCTTAATGAGTTCCTTTAATATTTTTCTCCAGAAAAACCTTTCACTTTTTCATTACATGCCTGAGGCATAGTAAGAAATATTATATATTTATCCTTCTACCTCTATTTATAAAATTCCTATCAATAATCAATAAATATATATATTTTACTTTGTAAGAATCAGTGGGCTTTGAGTGTATCACTTCATAACTTTTAAGGAGTCTACCCGTTAAAACAAATCAAAGTACTTAGATATAAACTCTGTATTGTTTTCAGAACCATTGAAAATTGAAATTCATTTATTTTGTAATTAAAGACAAACAGCTGTACCATTTGATATATGATATAAATTGTAATGTAAGAAACAGCATTAATGTGATTAACTTATACAGTAAAATCACTATAAAATTGCTCCACAAGTTTCCAGATGCCTATGACCATCTATGGAAAACTAAGTTGATTATTGAGACTTCTACCTTATAAAATTAGTTCTTTTTACCACATTAATTCCATTCCTCATTTCAAAATTATCCCATATAATTCCACTCTTTTTCCACTTCTTTCCAGGGACTGTGTCTTTAGAAATATTGTTTCAGAAACATGCTAATTTCTTGTATTAAATTCCCAAGGAGATGGGACAGGCAGCATTTCCTGTAGAATAGAAGAAAAAAGTTTTATTTGGCATTAAGAACAACCTTTATTTTTCTCTGTAATCATGACCAAAATTTTGCTTTGAGGACAAACGAAGTTTTCTCTTGGGTTGCAGATTCAATCGTGGGTGGTACTCAGCATTCCTGTAACTTCTGTACAATTAGAATCTCTAAAAGGACAGCCTTTGTCTTCTGTGGATGAGTGCTTTGCAAAGTCTGCAGTCAGAATATCATTTTTGAGGTTCTGAAAATTTCATAGTATTTTTCTAAACTGTAAATAAAATCCAAGGTTCGTTTACTGTGTTTCACAGTGATTATCATACCATTTTCCCAATCTTCACATTTTCCCACCATTTCTCTCCAAATAGGTATAGGCTTTTGTTCTGTTTATAATTGCTATTGAGTGTCTGAGATAAGCATGGGTTATTTCCAATAATTTCAAATTATATAATTATAATTTATAAAACTGGTTTTAATGTTATATAATAGTACATATAAATAATTCATATTATATCTATTATATAATTATAAAATATATGAATAAAATATAATAGAATGTATTTTATAATCATATATGTATATAATTTATAACATAGCACATTTAATATATGTATACTATAAGTACACAAATAATTTATACATATATTACACATAATAATACTATATTACATATACTTATATAATATTAAATTTTTAGTAAAATATACTGCTTATTGTTTTGAAATATATGAGAATGTAGGATCATAATGCATTTTTTGAGATTTTAAGTAACATTCATACAACAACATTTTGTGGAAGAGATTTTCTCCCTCATAACGTGAGATTCATCGATGATATATTTAATATAATTTAAAAGTACTTAATAAATATTAAATGTATAACATTTATGTGTAATATATTGTATAATAAAATGTATTATAAGTATAATAAATTAATAATAGTAGTCACCAGTACAGTTTTTAATATATGAGTAATAGCATATTTCTACAGTTTTAAGTACTTGATACAATATTAAATATTTATAGGAATATAGAAGAAAAATGAATATTGATTAAAGACCAATTCATAAATCGTGAGGTAGAGTTGAGAGAAAAAAGTGGAGAAGAAGAAACAAAGAGTGGGAGGGAAAGACTCATATGAAGAACGTACTATTGTTGCTCTGACTCACAGAAGATGCTTAAATCAGTGCTTGCCACGTAGAAGCACAGAAAGAGAGAACAAAACAGTAAAATGACGGAGACAATTAAGGCTAACTAAGGCAACCCAGTTGATTTGCCTTGAAAGGACTATGGGGAAGGGAGTGATTGCCTTTCTGATATATAAAATAATTATGGTGTTTAGGGAAACTTAATTTACGTAAATCAGAAGTAAAAATATGCTGTGGTCCCCATGAAGGGAGGAATTAGATATGTAAAATGTATCTAATTGGTCTCATAAAAGTGTGCAAAGGAATGGAGTGTCCTGAGTTTGGAGTCAGTCATTAGGGCTTAAGGCAAGGAGCTAACCATCTCAGATGTTTAAATTGTTCTGTGCTCTTCAACTTCTACACTGGCTCAGGTATATGCCAATAAGCCAAATTTGCTTAGCTACTGTTATAGTTGTAACTTCCTTACTTGGTTATTAGATACCCTTTTAATTGTCATATTTAAGCAGTTTCAAAGTTATTGATATGTTTGCGTTTTCAGTACTAAATAATTTGTACACAAAATTCTCCATTTTAGTACCAACAAACTTTGAAATACAAAAAAAGTCAATCTGGAAAATGCTAAAAAGTTTATTTACAGATATTAAATGAGGATACAAGGTTCTGAATGTAAATAACATGAGCAGTGACTAAAATGCACATATCAGGTTTTTTCTAAACATAAATATATCTGTATTATGCATATATAACTTGCACATATATATATAAGAAGACCATAAACCTCTAAATAAATATTATCTTGGTTTTTCAATTGAACAGAAGAAACAAGTATCAAGAGATTACATTCAGCACCTGCTCAAGTTTGTGCACATAAATTCAAAAACAAGGATTGACTAATGTTAGGCTTCAAATCCGGTATCAGTCCAGTTTCCATACTTTTTAAAATGAAAATAAAGATGACTAGAGAGAATTAACCTTTCAGTTTAAAATTATTGCTTTATATATTTATTATTTTATATAGTTTTCCATCCCATTCCTGGGAGCCATAGCAAAATTAAATAAATGACTGACTTGACTCACCTTCCCTCTCCAGTCCCTCCCATGTTTTCCTGGTGCTGGGTCTATAGAGTTTGTGCACAATGATCAGGAGTGGAGTGAGACTGACCTGTGGCTTAGAAACGGCATGCAGATGAGTTTCTGTCAGAATCTCCTCTTTATGACCTATGAAAAGGCCAAATTTAAGTAGCCAACTCCAATTTATGACTATTTTCTGGCTCCACAAATCAACAGGGAGGTCCCCACCATTTCCGTAGTTGCATCCTCTTTTAAACCTCTGAGATTCAGCATAATTATCATCATTGTTGCCAGCATGTCCAGAAGAAAAGAGCCAGAGGGACCAGACAGAAAGAAAACTCCAGAAACAAACAAGAAAAAAAAAACATTAAAACAAACTTTAGAGTGAGTAAAGAAGAAATCAAACCAACACAAATAAGACCTGGTCAAATAAGAGAATTTCTAATTGGAACTAGTAATAGATAAACTTCCCTTCGTACATGCTTATTGTTTTGAGAAAAGTACTGTAACTTCATATAGTTGTGAAATGTTTCTAAGTATGAATATTATAAAGGAAATTTTGATTATATATTGGTTTGTGTGGACCTAGAGATTATATTCATCTTTTAGGCAAACTTTTGAATTGTTACCACTTATTTTTTATTAGATATTTTTATTTATATTTCAAATGTTATCCCTTTTCCTGGTTTCCTCTCTGAAACCCTATCTCCCATTCACTCCTCCCCCCCCCCTGCTCACCAACCTACCCACTCCTGCTTCCTGGCCCTGGCATTCCCCTAAACTAGAGCATAGTGCCTTCACAGGACCAAGGGCCTCTCCTCCCACTGATTACTGACTAGGCCATCTTCTGCTACATATGCAGTTGGAGCCATGAGTCCCACCATGTGTGCTCTTTGGTTGGTGGTTTGGTTTCTGAAAGCTCTGGGGCTACTACTGGTTAGTTTATATTGTTGTTCCTCCTATGGGATGGAAACCCTTTCAACTCTTTGGGTCCTTTCTCTAGCTCCTTCATTGGGGACCCTGTGCTCAGTCCAATGGATGGCTGTGAGCATCCACTTCGGTATTTGTCAGGCACTGGCAGAGCTTCTCAGGAGACAGCTATATCAGGGTCCTGTCAGCAAGTACTTGTTGGCATCCACAATAGTGTCTGGGTTTGGTGACTGTATATGGGATGTATCCCCAGGTGGGGCAGTCTCTGGATGGTCATTCCTTCAATCTCTGCTCCACACTTTGTCTCTGTAACTCCTTCCATGGGAACTTTGTTCCCCCTTCTAAAAAGGTTCAAAGTATCCACACTTTGGTCTTCCTCCTCCATGTGTTTCATGTGGTTTGTAAATTGTATCTTGGGTATTCTAAGTTTCTGGGCTAATATCCACTTTTCAATGAGTACATACCATGTGTGTTCTTTTATGATTGGGTTACCTCACTCAGGATGATATCCTCCAGATCCATCCATTTGCCTAAGAATTTCATAAATTCATTGTTTTTAATAGCTGTGTAGTATTCCATTGTGTAATTGTACCACATCTTCTGTATCCATTTTTCTGTTGAGGGACATCTGAGTTCTTTCCAGCTTCTGGCTATTATAAATAAGGCTGCTATGAATATAGTAGAGCATGTGTCCTTATTATATGTTGGAGCATCTTCTGGGTTCACAAGTAATATGGGCAATACAAGCATGTTCTAATTGCTTATAGTGATGTACTTATAGTGGTTCTTAAACTATTATTGATTGAATTGAAAAATGGTTGATATTTTGATTAGCCATTGTTTACCTTCACATTTTTTTTCTAAAAACAATTTTTAAATGGGGAATGGTTACAGGTTTATTTTATATAAACTTATTATTCATTAAGTTTTACTATGAGGGATTATGCATGGACACCAGAAAATTGCAAACATTTAACAGAAGATAATAGGGAAATATATAACTCATAACTATAAAACTAATTGTAACAAAAAGCATAAAGTATAAGTATAAGGTGAAAATTGGATTGTGCTTGTATATATTTTCAAGAATAACTTTCATAAAGTACACATTTACATAAAACAACTAAAAATTTATTTAAAATGGATAAAGCCTATTCTGTTTGACTATTACAAATGGATTGAGTAAGGCCTTAGTAATGACTAGTAATTACTTGGATACTTTATCTCTGGAAGAAAGTTTTATGTCCATCAAGATCATATCCACTCCTTGACAGTATCAGTTTTGTTAGGATGAGAAAGAATTTATTAATGACACATGTTCCTTACTGACACCTTGCTGATTATTTTCTAACTATTCTAATACAATATAAAGTTGAACTCGTGATAGAAACGAAGCAGTCAAGACCTCGTTCTTCCTATTTCAGATGCTGCTATTTATTTCCACACACAGAACTTTTGTCTTGGAAGGATGCCTTTGATTCCATTGCCATCATTAAAATCAAGCAACTTGGGCCTTAGGGTTTCCATTGCTGTGAAGAGACAACTCTTATAAAGGCAAACATTTGATTGGGTTTGACTTACAGATTTAGAGGTTTAGTTTATATCATCATAACGAGAATCATAGCAACATCCAGGCAGACATGGTGATAGAAAAGGAGTTTAGAGTTTTGCATCTTGATCTGAAGACAAGCAGAAAAGGATTATCTTCCAGGCAGCTAGGAGTACGGTCTCAAATCTCACCCCCACAGTGACATCAAAGCCACACCTACTCTAGTCTCCTAATAGTGCTATTCTGTTGCCAAGCATAATCAAACTACCACAACACTGAACAAGGAGGGGCATATGGGAGAGTCTAGAGTGGGAAAAGATGTAATTATAATCTCAAAATATAAAATAAATAATTTAATAATACTGAATGACAGAAGAATAACATTTTTAGAAGAGTCATTTATTATGTATACAGCATTCTGCCTGCATATAAGCCTACAGGCCAGAAGACATCACCAGATCTCATTATACATGGTTATGAGCCACCAGGTTATAGCTGGGAACTGAACTCAGGATCACTGAAGGAGTAGCCAGTGCTCTTATACCTCTCAGCCATCTCTCTAGCCTGAAGAATCACACTTTAAAAGGTATACATTACAAAGAAATGTGTAAAAATGATTACTTCATTATGGTCACATTTTTAAGTAAGTTATTTTTTCACTTATCTCTCTCTTTGTATAAATAAATACAAACTGTGTAAGAAATATTACTTGATGTAATCAAATATGATAAGCCTGAATATATCAACATTATAATCATAAAAATAGAAGTTTGAGAACATCCTATTTATTTATCATTTAGTATGAAATATGCTAGTAATCATAATGACAAACATTACTTTTAAATTAATACTCAACATGGAAATGAAGATTTTACTAAAATTTGCACAAGCTCAGAAAAGAAATAGTAGAGTTAAAATCTCAAGTCTGTGGTTTAACTTTCCCAATGTTTTCTGCAATATTTATGGTGATGTTTGCTGTAAACTTGGGAAAAGCCGCTTTCTTGGATTATTAGAATATTCCTGGGGAGGAACATGCTATAGATCATTATGGTAATGTTTGAGAGTTCATATGCAAAGATAAAAAAATTAGGGAATGGAGAATAAGGATAGTATGAGAAACAGAAGAGTCATGGACTTCCAGAGATGTGGGGCAATATTGCCTCACCTAAGCCCCAAAACATCCTGGGAAGAGACTGAGAAGACAGCAGGCCCGAGGCCAAATGCATCGAAACACTGGCAAACCAGATAGTGAGCTTCGTAGGCCAAGATGACTTCAGTGCAACATTATATGACAGTATGTTCAGGATCCTCTAATCGTAAAGTCCTGTCACACTCCAGAGGCTCTATTGAAGAGCCGTCCGAGAGCCCCTTTCACCTCCTTATTCCTCAGTGTGTAGATGAGGGGATTAAGGGTCGGGGTCATAACAGTGTAAAAGAGAGAGATGAACTTCCCATGGGTGTGGGCATATGAACTGTTCGGCTGGATGTAGATGGCTGTGATGCTCCCATAAAAGAGAGACACAACCATCAAGTGGGATCCACATGTGCCCAGGGCTCTACGCCAAGCCTGGGATGACTTGATTCTTATAACTGCCTTAGCTATATGTCCATAGGACGTCAGTATCAGGGCTAAGGGTAGGAGCAGCAAGACCAATGAGGCTACAAAGAGTTGGACCTCATTGGCATGAATGTCCACACAGGCAAGCTTGATCATGGAGGGGACTTCACAGAAGAAGTGGTGGAGCCACAGGTGGCCACAACGTGGAAGCCAAAGAGTGATTGTTCCTTGGATGAGAGCATTTCCTATTCCACTGAGCCATGAGATTCCTGCTAGAGCCCGGCAGAGCTGTGGATTCATCACTGCTACATAGTGGAGAGGTTTGCAGACAGCAGCATAGCGATCGAAAGCCATTACTGCCAGGAGAATACATTCAGTAGAGCCCAGAGTCAGAGAGACATAAAGCTGCACTGCACAGCCCACAGCTGTGATAGTCTTGGCTGGTCCTTTCAGGTTCCATAGCAGTTGGGGGACAATACTGGTGGTGAAACAGATGTCAACAAAGGAGAGGTGAGTGAGAAAAAAGTACATAGGGGTTTTGAGTTTAGAATCTATTGAAGAAATCAAAATAATGATTGTATTTCCCACCAGAGTGAGAAGATAGGAAATTAAAACTACAATGAAGAGTCTCCTTTCCAACTGAGGCTGATCTGAGAAACCCACCAGAATGAAGTCACTACTGACACTGCTGTTGATCATCCCCGTCACCTGGTGTAGACAAGAAGGAAAATATTACAAATTAAGAGAAGGTCACAATATCATTGTCTATAAAATAATTAAAAATGCTGACACTGAAAAAAAACTTGCGTTGATTTATTATGCAGGGTCTTATAGAAGTTAAAGTAGATTTTTGTCACGGAAAGGATATGACTCTTTTGAGAGGCACATAGACAGTGTAGAATCAAAGTCTTTGCTTGAGTAGTAGCTATGAGAAACTGAGAGTTTGTCACAGAAGAAAGTGTATCAATGGAATAAATGTATCTGATCCGCTTATAGCTGGTAATTCATTCAAATGAAATAAAAAGTATAGTGTCTTTAGTGCTTAGTATACATAATTCATTATTTAAAAATTACTTCCTTCAACTACAATCTTTAAACTAGGCACTTTATAAAAAGTTTTTAAAACAATATGAACAGGTTCTGGAGCTTATAAAGGCTACTTTTGATGTAAAATATCAAACATGTTTTTGTATTGATGAAACTATTAACATGTCTTTCAGGATTTTAAATTTTATGCATATATGAGTTTAGAAACATGTTGCTTCTAAGAGTCATTAGCTCGTCCAGTCTACCAGCTACCAGCCTGTGGTGAATAGGATTAGATTGCATTTACACAGTTCTGTTCCTTAGTTATGTGATGGTGGATGGAGTTATTAGCTTTCTGATTTTATATGTTGAATGAGAGGGTGGGTGAATCTGAACATAGGGCATATTGCTAATATAATTAGGGATCCTCAGGCAAATGGAATAGGCTGCTTCAATGTGTACCTAATAATCATTAATTTTTGGTTGAGGAGACAAAAGGAACAACTTTAAGAAACTTGCAAGATTTACAAATAGAAACAGCTAAGGTGAACTCATTGCTTTCTTTTGTGCCCCAAAGCTGTAACCACTATGCCAAGTAAGGCAGTTGGTACCTGGAATCAGTACCAGTCACACCTTAAAATTCCTCCTTAAATATAATTTCATATCCTGTACTTTTTATTATTGGGAAAATTAATTGTGGATGTAACTTATATGAAATAATTCTTAACTATTAACAAATTTCGTATATTATGTAAAACTGTTACAGAACTCTGAAAATTAAGTCAGGGACCCGATAACCAAAAACAATGTGAAGTATCTGAGTGATGACTGAAGTTACAAAGATGGCTACACAGTGATAAAAAGAGATATGAAGGAACTCCTGAGGAGAATACCATATTGTGTGTTTGTACATACACATATACTAATAGTATGAGTAAATCTAGACACATACACAGTGTTATTATATATGTATATACATAATATGTACACATGTTGAATTAGCTTATAGTGACTTTAACATAAATTGAATATGTAGTTCCAATTCTAATAAATACACACACAGTTACATAACTATATATACATACAAGGACAAACAAATGGGTATTGTTTTCTCATTTTGTAGCCACCAAAGGAATGAAATGAAGGCAGACATACCACTTATGTTCTACTCCTATTTGTGAGCACCTTACCCATCTCGATCAAATGAGATGTCCTATATCACTGCTAAAACACTTACAAACATGGGCAGCCTCCAGAGAATGTGATAAGACAAATTCATGGCCATGGAACAGTTCTCTATTACTGTAAGCTCATCTTGGGTTTCTAGAAAAATTGTTTTCTACCTGATACACTCCTAATCACACCTAAGGTTTTTGCTGTCTCTTTTCACCCAGGTGTACAAGTATCATTTAAAACCCGAGTCTTGTTAAGAATCACATACTTATACAGACATAAACCAGGACATATGTGGTAAAAAACTAGTGCAGTAGATAATTTCCTTCATTCTTTCATATGGATAATAATGTTGAAGCAATATTGAAATCTGAGTCTGAGAGCTTGTAGTGTTATTACCTTGAATGAAAATCAGTGTCTCGGCACTGTGTTAATTGTAGGTGCTACTATTTGAAGGTGTAATTCTCTGAAGACTAGCAAAGCAAGAGAGATTGTGCAAGGATACAGGCCACCTTGATGGAAATCTTCCAGGGGCACAGGTCTCCCATTATGGCAATTAATCTCATGCTGTATTGCATCCAAAGCTGAACTTTCCCAGAAGGCCATTTAGAAGGAAACTCGGTGATCTCTGATATTTCAATTATTTAAATATAAGAAAAAAACCCAAATGTAATAACTTTTGCTTTCATAACCTGCCTATATAGAATGTTTAAGGAATTTCAACTGTTTTCATGTTAAATTTCCATCAATAATTTATTTAACACGTGGATGTGTACATGTGTATTAGTCATATAATTTCATTTTTTAACTATAATTAAATTTTCTATTTTTCCATCCTTTCTTCATATCTATATTAGCACATTTCCATATGTTTAACTGAGCCCTGTGTAACTATTAGTATAAATTTAAAAAGGTTCAAGAAATATTGTGTGTTGCTCTTTTTGTCTCTGCCACCATTAATTCAACAATATCTTTCTGCGAGTCATTTATTTTGGTCCATGTTAACAGCAGAGTACAACCTCCTTCCACACTGGATTATATTGTTTTAATATGCCATACACCATTTTTTTGCTATCGGGTTAATGACTTTTTTTGTGTTTCTGAGTTGTGTCTTTAATAAAGAATGCTTCTCTGGGTATATTTAGGTAAATAGAAATGTAAGTATTTTGGTTGTAGCTCTTGGAATAGGATTTTTTAGTCGGAAATTAGGCATGCTTCCAGAGCTGATGGATCCATTGCACTCCAAATTGACACTCTGCAGGCAGATGCATTTAGGCCACACTCAGTACTATCTGTCTTTTAATTTCAGGAATTTTGGTAGTATGCAAAGGGCATCATGCTATAATCTTCATTCACATACACCTGATGACTAAGGTAGTTGGCTAGTTTGTCTTTTTCAATGGTTCATGGAGAGAGCTTTTATTTGGTACCTGTTCAAGTCTCTAGACTTTTCCTAATTTTTTTTTTTTTTGAGACAGGGTTTCTCTGTGTAGCCCTGGCTGTCCTGGAACTCACTCTGTAGACCAGGCTGGCCTCGAACTCAGAAATTCTCCTGCCTCTGCCTCCCGAGTGCTGGGATTAAAGGCATGTGCCACCATGCTCGGCACTTTTCCTGAATTTTATTTTTAGGAAATTAAAAATGGTTTGAAAAAAATAGAAGGAGAACTCCAAATAGTTATAGCTGGTGAAGATGTTTTTTTTACTATTTTTAAGTAACAAAGACTTGCCAAGTGTCCCTTAATGTAATATAGGATAAAGTGCAATTTGTAGATATACAAACTAATATAGTAGTATGAAGTCAGATAAGTCAGATGAATTTATGTGCCTTGTATTTTTATTTGCAAACATATTTGTAATGGTAATGGTTGAAAGTAAACATTTAACTAAGAGGAAAATATTTAATTAAAAGAAAAGGATTAAATTGAGCTCTCCAATATGTGGTTCTGAGCAATAATACTGAATATTTTACAATAATAGCTCATTCTCAGGTAGTTTGATCTTAGTGCCAGAAAAATGAAGTCTTGGGTTCACAATTATTTCATGCAATACTGATAGTTCAGATAGGATATTTGTCAGTTTTTTCCTCGAATACATTTATGAAATTTACTGATATCAGGTTATAAACTACATAATAGAATTCTTAGAATAACCCATGACTTTTTATAAATCAGTAATTTATTTTTTGTTCTTGATTCAAAAGAAAAGTCAGTATACTCAACTCTGGGTATTTCTCAATTCATATTTCAAAATAATAAAGGGAAACTGAATATTAGTAAACCTAGTTACTTTAATATTATCTAAATTCAACTTACAGGTTTATTAATTTTTCATTAAGCATTTTTTTGTAGATATTTTAAAAAAAGTATGTAACAAACAATCAGAGGTATACTGCTCCTTCCAGAGACTGTCAAACAAACAAACAAAATTCCTAGTCACAGGGTACTGCCAACCCTTGAGTTGTTTGTTAATAGGCTTCCCAAAAGAAAACAGGTTATTGAAATTTCACTGAGTTGCCTACCAGAACTTGAAAGTAAGACCCTCTTGCTGGAGACAGCACACATTTTGGTCATAGGGCTTGGAGAAAGCCAGTGAGTCTAATCAGTCTTTCTGTTTGGATAATCAGGGAAGCTCACAAGACCAAACTGCTGGTTAAGAAATTATTTGAGTCCATTGCTGCTCAGGAAGGTTCGCTTTTCTCCATGACAGGGCCCCTGGGTAGAGAATTCTGTATAACTTATGGTGTATGCAAGCAGCACTAATCAGACTTGGTTATATGTATTTTTTAAAAAAGCATACTAGGGCTGGAAAGATAGCTCAGTGGTTAAGAGTACTTGTTGCTCTTGCAGAACACATGGATTTAATTCCCAGAATCTACATGGTGGCTTATGAATATTCATAACTCCATTTCTAGGGAATCTGATATTCTTTCTTTCTTTCTTTCCTTCTTTCTTTCTTTCTTTCTTTCTTTCTTTCTTTCTTTCTTTCTTTCTTTCTTTCTTTTTCTTTTATTGCATATTTTCTTTATTGGCATTTCAAATGTTATCTCCTTTCCTGGATTCCCCTCCAAAAAACACCCTCCTCCTATGCCCCCACCCCCCCACCAACCCATCCACTCCTGCTTCCTGGCCCTGTCATTCCTCCACACTGTGGCATAGAGCCTTCATAGGAAAAAGGGCCTCTCCTCCCATTGATGTACCCCTAGGCCCTCTCAGCCACATATGCAGCTGGAGCCATGAGTCCCACCATGTGTCCTCTTTGGTCGGTGGTTTAATCCCTGGGAGGAGGAACAACAATATGAACTAGCCAGTACCCCCAGAGCTTCCAGGGAATCTGATATTCTTATCTGAAGTAACTGCAAGGCTCATCAATGAGCCTGAAACAAGGCCATTGAAGCTGGAACCTCATAAGCAGTCCTTGGGTGAGATTCTCTCAATGGTATCATTGTTACCACAAGTTAAGCTCAACAATGCTATGTAAATCAAACCAACACATGAATGTCATTAGCAAAGAATAGCTAGGCAGAGCAAACCAAACCAATGCTCAATGCTCATCTCCCACTATCTGTGGGGTCATATTTATACTCTATCACAGGTCCCTTCATGTGTTTGGTATATCAAAACATCCTTTCACCTGTGTTGACTTCAGCAAAACATTCTTTTCACATGTCTGCTTTAGCAAGATATCCTTTCACCTGTGTGCCCCCACAAAACATTATTTGACATAACTAACTTTTCAAAGAAACTAGAAGTTTTCACTTCAATACCCTTTGGTCCTCACTTCTTGCAAATGTTCATTGCAGTGACTCATTGGTCTGGTCTGAGTCCTGTGGCTTCTGATACTCTATCAATACTGTAATATCACTGAGATGCCTCTTAGATATCCTATTGTTGCCTTGTGTTATGGAGATATTGTAGCTTTGGATATGTAGGACTGGCTCCTTCATAACCCCAGCTATTCATCAATGGGGTAGATATCGGGGTGGGCCAATTCAAAGTCAAAGATCTGGGTCTGCGAGTTATCTGAGCTGGTCAGCCAACTGGCTCTCTTGCTCTCACACTCTCCAAGCCAGCTCACCAGCAACCCCTGCAACCAGGGTCAGCTTTTTTGGGAAACCCTACTATTAAGGTCGTATTCTACCATGACCAGCCAGCTTCCCTGAGCTTGGTATGTTGGGGGACTTCCATTTCCCAGCAGTGCTTCTTTTTCTCTGCCTGATCTTATCTGGGAAACCGGAGCCCCACATCCTCTATCTGTGGAATGTCACATAGTCCTTGGTGAAATCAAGGTTCCAACTCCCTTTCTCCTATAAAAACCTAGCAAGCAAGCACCTGGAATGCCTTTCCAAGCAAATGAGGCATCCCCAGCCTTAACCAATATAAATTCACCTGAAAAACCCCTTCCCACTCTCCATGGTTTATATATAAGGCTATACCCTTGTTCACTCTAAATCAAATATATGCACAAGCTCTTTCACAGAAATTCTTGGAGGAGTTCTCCCTCAACCCCTACCCCGCTTTGCAGCCAGACCCAGATCCTGCTGACCTACTGGTTCCTGGCTCCACTTCATTTTTTTCTGCCTGGTGTACACCTAGACACTCCAGGAGAGGAAGCAAAAACCAGAAGTGTGTGTGTGTGTGTGTGTGTGTGTGTGTGTGTGTGTGTGTAGATTTCCATGTATAAAGTAACCATTCTCACACAGACTGGCAAGATTGCTTTTCTTTTGGAAGGTTGACAATTTCTTCTCATGTCCTAAGAAAAGAAAAAAGAAGACCTGGGAGGTGAGAGACTCTTAGGACTCAAAAGGAGGGACTTTAGATGAAATGCTTTACAGTGGGGAGAGGGAACTTGTAAAGTCCACCTCCAGAAGAAAGACAGGAAAACAAGTGGAGGGATTGGGTTGCCATTCTACAGTCAAAAACTCTGACCCAGAATTGTTCCTGTCTGAAAGAACTGTAGGGACAAATATGGAGAAGAACAGGAGGGAAAGGAGAGCCAGTGACAGGCCCAAATTGGAATTGAGCTCAAGGGGAGACCCCAAGGCCTGAAACTATTATTATCATTTACTATTTATTATTTATAATATTATTTATAATATTTACTATTATTAAACAGGAGCCTAGCATGACTGTCCTCCAAAAGGCCCAATAAGCAGCTGAAAGAGTCAGATGCAGCTATTTACAACAAACCAATGGACAGAAGCCAGTGACTTGAATTAGGGAAAAGTTGGAAGCTGAGGAGGAGGGCAACTCTACAGAAAGACCAACAGTCTCAACTAACCTGGACCCCTAAGATCTCTCAGACACTGAGCCACCAACCAGGCAGCATACACCAGCTGATATGAGACCCCCAACACATATACAGCAGAGGAATACCTGGTCTGGACTCAGTGAGAGAAGATGAACCTAACTTGAGAACCCAGGGAGTGGGGGAATCTGATGGGGTGGGAGTGTGTGGGTGGTGACATCCTTTTGGAGACCAGGGCAGAGGGGAGGGCAGGGAGGAGGAGGAGGTATGGAATGAAGAACAGTCAGAGGGCAGACCAGAGGGGTATAAAGATTGGACTGTAAAAAAAAAAAAAAGAAGAAGTTTTTAAAAAGGAGAAAAATGCTGAGGAAATAAATAGCTGGCTTCTCTTCAAAATGAGCATAGTATTTTTTAAAAAACACACAACATAGTGCTTTATTATTAGTTGTATAAATTGATTCCTTCTTTGTTTAGCAGATTTTGTCTATTAATGTTTAACAAAAAACTTAAAACTAGAATTTAGAACTTTAACCAGGCAAAATAACTTGCATATTGAGAACTATGAATTGGACCTCTCTGGGGAGCAATATAACCAGATAAACTAATGACTCACAGAGAAAATTTATTCTTTTTTTTTTTCCAATTTTTATTAGGTATTGTCTTCATTTACATTTCAAATGCTATCCCGAAAGTCCCCTATACCCTTCCCGCCCCCCGCTCCCCTACCCACCCACTCCCTCTTCTTGGCCCTAGTGTTCCCCTGTACTGGGGCATATAAAGTTTGCAAGACCAAAGGGTCTCTCTTCCCAATGATGGCCCACTAGGCCATCTTCTGCTACATATTCAGCTAGAGTCATGAGCTCTGGGGTGAGGGTACTGATTAGTTCATATTGTTGTTCCACCTATGGGGTTGCAGACCCCTTCAGCTCCTTGGGTACTTTCTCTAGCTCCTCCATTGGGAGCCCTGTGATCCATCCAATAGCTGACTGTGAGCATCCACTTCTGCATTTGCCAGGCACTGGCATAGCCTCACAAGAGACAGCTATATCAGGGTCCTTTCAGCAAAATCTTTCTGGCATATGCAATAGTGTCTGTGTTTGGTGGCTGACTATGGGATGGGTCCCCGGGTGGGGCAGTCTCTGAATGGTCCATCCGTGCGTCTCAGCTCCAAACATTGTCTCTGTAACTCCTTCCAGGGGTCTTTTGTTCCCAATTCTAAGAAGGGACAAAGTATCCATACTTTGGTCTATCTTCTTGAGTTTTATGTGTTTTGCAAATTGTGTCTTGGATAGTCTAAGTTTTTGGACTAATATCCACTTATCAGTGAGTGCATATCATGTGAGTTCTTTTGTGATTGGGTTACCTCAATCAGGATCCATCCATTTGTCTATTAATTTCATAAATTCATTGTTTTTAATTGCTGAGCAGTACTCCATTCTGTAAATGTACCATATTTTCTGTATCCATTCCTTTGTTGAGGGACATCTGGGTTCTTTCCAGCTTCTGGATATTATAAATAAGGCTGCTATGAACATAGTTGAGCATGTGTTCTTATTATCAGTTGGAGCATCTTCTGCATATATGCCCAGGAGTAGTATTGCTGGATCCTCCAGTAGTACTATGTCTAATTTTCTGAGGAACCACCAGACTGATTTTCAGAGTGGTTGTACAAGCTTGCACAATCCCACCAACAATGGAAGAGTGAATCTCTTTCGCCACATCCTCGCCAGCATCTGATGTCACATGAATTTTTGATCTTAGCCATTCTGACTGGTGTGGAATTTCAGGGTTGTTTTGATTTGCATTTCCCTGATGATTAAGGATGCTGAATGTTTTTCAAGGTGCTTCTCAGACATTCAATATTCCTCAGTTGAGAATTCTTTGTTTAGCTCTGTACCCCATTTTTAATGGGGTTATTTGATTTTCCGGAGTCCATCTTCTTGAGTTCTTTATATATATTGAATATTAGTCCCCTATCTGGGCAGCCTTGTCTAGTCCCTCATTTTAATGGGATTGCTTCCAGCTTCTCTCCATTTACTTTGATGTTGGCTACTGGTTTGCTGTAGATTGCTTTTTATTATGTTTAGGTATGGGCCTTGAATTCCTGATCTTTCCAAGACTTTTATCATGAATGGGTATTGGATTTTGTCAAATGCTTTCTCAGCATCTAAAAAGATGATCATGTGTTTTTTGTCTTTAAGTTTGTTAATATAGTGGATTGAGTTGATGGATTTCCATATATTAAACCATCCTTGCATCCCTGTAATGAAGCCTACTTGGTCAAGATGGATGATTGTTTTGATGTGTTCTTGTATTCAGTTAGGGAGAATTTCATTGAGAAATTTTTGCATCGATAGTCATAAGGGAAATTGGTCTGAAGTTCTCTTTGTTGGGTCTTCATGTGCTTTAGGTATCAGAGTAATTGTGGCTTTGTAGAATGAATGGGGTAGAGTACCTTATGTTTCTATTTTGTGGAATAGTTTGAGGAGAGTTGGAATTAGGTCTTCTTTGAAAGTCTGATAGAACTCTGCACTAAACCCATCTGGTTCTGGCCTTTTTTTGGTTGAGAGACTATTAATGACTGCTTCTATTTCTTTAGGGGATATAGGACTGTTTAGGTCATTAATCTGGTTCTGATTTAAATTTGGTACCTGGTATGTGTCTAGAAATTTGTCCATTTCATCCAGGTTTTCTAGTTTTGTTGAGTGTAGCCTTTTGTAGAATTATCTGATGGTGTTTTGGATTTCCTCAGGACCTGTTGTTATGTCTCCCTATTCATTTATGATTTTGTTAATTAGGATGCTGTCCCTGTGTACTCTAGTTAGTCTGGCTAAGGGTTTATCTATCTTGTTGATTATCTCAAAGAACCAGCTCCTTGTTTGCTTGACTCTTTGAATAGTTCTTTTTTTTTTTTTTTTTTTTTTTTTTTAAATTTGGTTGATTTCGCCACTGAGTTTGATTATTTCCTGCAGTCTACTCCATATGGGTGAATTTGTTTCCTTTAGTTTTTGAGCTTTTAGGTGTGCTGTCAAGATGCTAGTGTATGCTCTCTCTAGTTTCTTTTTAGAGGCACTCAGAGCTATGAGTTTTCCTCTTAGGAATACTTTCATTGTGTCCCATAAGTTTGGGTATGTTGTGGCTTCATTTTCTTTTTTTTTTTTTTTTTTTTTTTTTTTTTTTTTTTTTTTTTTTTTCCATTTTTTATTAGGTATTTAGCTCATTTACATTTCCAATGCTATACCAAAAGTCCCCCTTACCCACCCACCCCCACTCCCCTACCCACCCACTCCCCCCCTTTGGCCCTGGTGTTCCCCTGTACGGGGCACACAAAGTCTGCGTGTCCAATGGGCCTCTCTTTCCAGTGATGGCCGACTAGGCCATCTTTTGATACATATGCAGCTAGAGTCAAGAGCTCAGGGGTACTGGTTAGTTCATAATGTTGTTCCACCTATAGGGTTGAAGATCCCTTTAGCTCCTTGGGTACTTTCTCTAGCTCCTCCATTGGGAGCCCTGTGATCCATCCATTAGCTGACTGTGAGCATCCACTTCTGTGTTTGCTAGGCCCCGGCATAGTCTCACAAGAGACAGCTACATCTGGGTCCTTTCGATAAAATCTTGCTAGTATATGCAATGGTGTCAGCGTTTGGATGCTGATTATGGGGTGGATCCCTGGATATGGCAGTCTCTACATGGTCCATCCTTTCATCTCAGCTCCAAACTTTGTTTCTGTAACTCCTTCCATGGGTGTTTTGTTCCCACTTCTAAGGAGGGGAATAGTGTCCACACTTCAGTCTTCATTTTTCTTGAGTTTCATGT
The DNA here is from genome assembly GCF_000001635.26 of Mus musculus. Taxonomy (NCBI): domain Eukaryota; kingdom Metazoa; phylum Chordata; class Mammalia; order Rodentia; family Muridae; genus Mus; species Mus musculus. The sequence continues at coordinate 53,443 of NT_187011.1, read as the reverse complement.
GTTTAGGAAATTGTATCTTATATCGTGGGTATCCTAGGTTTTGGGCTAGTATCCACTTATCAGTGAGTACATATTGTGTGAGTTCCTTTGTGATTGTGTTACCTCACTCAGGATGATGCTCTCCAGGTCCATCCATTTGGCTAGGAATTTCATAAATTCATTCTTTTTAATAGCTGAGTAGTACTCCATTGTGTAGATGTACCACATTTTCTGTATCCATTCCTCTGTTGAGGGGCATCTGGGTTCTTTCCAGTTTCTGGCTATTATAAATAAGGCTGCTATGAACATAGTGGAACATGTGTCCTTCTTACCAGTTGGGGCTTCTTCTGGATATATGCCCAGGAGAGGTATTGCTGGATCCTCCGGTAGTACTATGTCCAATTTTCTGAGGAACCGCCAGACTGATTTCCAGAGTGGTTGTACAAGCCTGCAATTCCACCAACAATGGAGGAGTGTTCCTCTTTCTCCACATCCTCGCCAGCATCTGCTGTCACCTGAATTTTTGATCTTAGCCATTCTCACTGGTGTGAGGTGGAATCTCAGGGTTGTTTTGATTTGCATTTCCCTGATGATTAAGGATGTTGAACATTTTTTCAGGTGCTTCTCTGCCATTCGGTATTCCTCAGGTGAGAATTCTTTGTTCAGTTCTGAGCCCCATTTTTTAAGGGGGTTATTTGATTTTCTGAGGTCCACCTTCTTGAGTTCTTTATATATGTTGGATATTAGTCCCCTATCTGATTTAGGATAGGTAAAGATCCTTTCCCAGTCTGTTGGTGGTCTTTTTGTCTTATAGACAGTGTCTTTTGCCTTGCAGAAACTTTGGAGTTTCATTAGGTCCCATTTGTCAATTCTCGATCTTACAGCACAAGCCATTGCTGTTCTGTTCAGGAATTTTTCCCCTGTGCCCATATCTTCAAGGCTTTTCCCCACTTTCTCCTCTATAAGTTTCAGTGTCTCTGGTTTTATGTGAAGTTCCTTGATCCACTTAGATTTGACCTTAGTACAAGGAGATAAGTATGGATCGATTCGCATTCTTCTACATGATAACAACCAGTTGTGCCAGCACCAATTGTTGAAAATGCTGTCTTTCTTCCACTGGATGGTTTTGGCTCCCTTGTCGAAGATCAAGTGACCATAGGTGTGTGGGTTCATTTCTGGGTCTTCAATTCTATTCCATTGGTCCACTTGTCTGTCTCTATACCAGTACCATGCAGTTTTTATCACAATTGCTCTGTAGTAAAGCTTTAGGTCAGGCATGGTGATTCCACCAGAGGTTCTTTTATCCTTGAGAAGAGTTTTTGCTATCCTCGGTTTTTTGTTATTCCAGATGAATTTGCAAATTGCTCCTTCTAATTCGTTGAAGAATTGAGTTGGAATTTTAATGGGGATTGCATTGAATCTGTAGATTGCTTTTGGCAAGATAGCCATTTTTACAATGTTGGTCCTGCCAATCCATGAGCATGGGAGATCTTTCCATCTTCTGAGATCTTCTTTAATTTCTTTCTTCAGGGACTTGAAGTTTTTATCATACAGATCTTTCACTTCCTTCGTTAGAGTCACGCCGAGATATTTTATATTATTTGTGGCTATTGAGAAGGGTGTTGTTTCCCTAATTTCTTTCTCAGCCTGTTTATTCTTTGTGTAGAGAAAGGCCATTGACTTGTTTGAGTTAATTTTATATCCAGCTACTTCACCGAAGCTGTTTATCAGGTTTAGGAGTTCTCTGTTGGAATTTTTAGGGTCACTTATATATACTATCATATCATCTGCAAAAAGTGATATTTTGACTTCCTCTTTTCCAATTTGTATCCCCTTGATCTCCTTTTGTTGTCGAATTGCTCTGGCTAATACTTCAAGTACTATGTTGAAAAGGTAGGGAGAAAGTGGGCAGCCTTGTCTAGTCCCTGATTTTAGTGGGATTGCTTCCAGCTTCTCTCCATTTACTTTGATGTTGGCTACTGGTTTGCTGTAGATTGCTTTTATCATGTTTAGGTATTGGCCTTGAATTCCTGATCTTTCCAGAACTTTTATCATGAATGGGTGTTGGATCTTGTCAAATGCTTTTTCTGCATCTAACGAGATGATCATGTGGTTTTTGTCTTTGAGTTTGTTTATATAATGGATTACATTGATGGATTTTCGTATATTAAACCATCCCTGCATCCCTGGAATAAAACCTACTTGGTCAGGATGGATGATTGCTTTAATGTGTTCTTGGATTCGGTTAGCGAGAATTTTATTAAGGATTTTTGCATCGATGTTCATAAGAGAAATTGGTCTGAAGTTCTCTATCTTTGTTGGATCTTTCTGTGGTTTAGGTATCAGAGTAATAGTGGCTTCATAAAATGAGTTGGGTAGAATACCTTCTACTTCTACCTTGTGAAAAAGTTTGTGCAGAACTGGAGTTAGATCTTCTTTGAAGGTCTGATAGAACTCTGCACTAAACCCGTCTGGTCCTGGGCTTTTTTTGGCTGGGAGACTATTAATAACTGCTTCTATTTCTTTAGGGGATATGGGACTGTTTAGAAGGTCAACTTGATCCTGATTCAACTTTGGTACCTGGTATCTGTCCAGAAATTTGTCCATTTCGTCCAGGTTTTCCAGTTTTGTTGAGTATAGCCTTTTGTAGAAGGATCTGATGGTGTTTTGGATTTCTTCAGGATCTGTTGTTATGTCTCCCTTTTCATTTCTGATTTTGTTAATTAGGATTTTGTCCCTGTGCCCTTTAGTGAGTCTAGCTAAGGGTTTATCTATCTTGTTGATTTTCTCAAAGAACCAACTCCTCGTTTGGTTAATTCTTTGAATAGTTCTTCTTGTTTCCACTTGGTTGATTTCACCCCTGAGTTTGATTATTTCCTGCCGTCTACTCCTCTTGGGTGAATTTGCTTCCTTTTTTTCTAGAGCTTTTAGATGTGTTGTCAAGCTGCTAGTATGTGCTCTCTCCCGTTTTTTCTTGAAGGCACTCATAGCTATGAGTTTCCCTCTTAGAAATGCTTTCATTGTGTCCCAAAGGTTTGGGTACGTTGTGGCTTCATTTTCATTAAACTCTAAAAAGTCTTTAATTTCTTTCTTTATTCCTTCCTTGACCAAGGTATCATTGAGAAGAGTGTTGTTCAGTTTCCATGTGAATGTTGGCTTTCTGTTATTTATTTTGTTATTGAAGATCAGCCTTAGTGCATGGTGATCTGATAGGATACATGGGACAATTTCAATATTTTTGAATCTGTTGAGGCCTGATTTGTGACCTATTATGTGGTCAATTTTGGAGAAGGTACCATGAGGTGCTGAGAAGAAGGTATATCCTTTTGTTTTAGGGAAAAATGTTCTGTAGATATCTGTCAGATCCATTTGTTTCATCACTTCTGTTAGTTTCAGTGTGTCCCTGTTTAGTTTCTGTTTCCATGATCTGTCCATTGGTGAAAGTGGTGTGTTGAAGTCTCCCACTATTATTGTGTGAGGCGCAATGTGTGCTTTGAGCTTTACTAAAGTTTCTTTAGTGAATGTGGCTGCTCTTGTATTTGGAGCATAGATATTCAGAATTGAGAGTTCCTCTTGGAGGATTTTACCTTTGATGAGAATGAAGTGTCCCTCCTTGTCTTTTTTGATGACTTTGGGTTGGAAGTCAATCTTATCAGATATTAGGATGGCTACTCCTGCTTGTTTCTTCATACCATTTGCTTGGAAAATTGTTTTCCAGCCTTTCATTCTGAGGTAGTGTCTATCTTTTTCTCTGAGATGAGTTTCCTGTAAGCAGCAAAATGTTGGGTCTTGTTTGTGTAGCCAGTTTGTTAGTCTATGTCTTTTTATTGGCGAGTTGAGACCATTGATGTTAAGAGATATTAAGGAAAAGTAATTGTTGCTTCCTGTTATTTTAGTTGTTAAAGGTGGCATTCTGTTCTTGTGGCTGTCTTCTTTTAGGTTTGTTGAGGGATTACCTTCTTGTTTTTTCTAGGGCGTTGTTCCCGTTCTTGTATTGGTTTTTTTCTGTTATTATCCTTTGAAGGGCTGGATTCGTGGAGAGATAATGCGTGAATTTGGTTTTGTCTTGGAATACTTTGGTTTCTCCCTCTATGATAATTGAGAGTTTGGCTGGGTATAGTAGCCTGGGCTGCAGTTTGTGTTCTCTTAGTGTCTGTATAACATCTGTCCAGGCTCTTCTGGCTTTCATAGTCTCTGGTGAAAAATCTGGTGTAATTCTGATAGGCTTGCCTTTATATGTTACTTGACCTTTTTCCCTTACTGCTTTTAGTATTCTATCTTTATTTAGTGCATTTGATGTTCTGATTATTATGTGTCGGGAGGAATTTCTTTTCTGGTCCAGTCTATTTGGAGTTCTGTAGGCTTCTTGTATGTTCATATGCATCTCATTCTTTAGATTTGGGAAGTTTTCTTCAATAATTTTGTTGAAGATGTTTGCTGGACCTTTGAGTTGAAAATCTTCATTCTCATCCACTCCTATTATCCGTACGTTTGGTCTTCTTATTGTGTCCTGGATTTCCTGGATATTTTGAGTTAGGATCTTTTTGCATTTTCCATTTTCTTTGATTGTTGTGCCGATGTTCTCTATGGAATCTTCTGCACCTGAGATTCTCTCTTCCATCTCTTGTATTCTGTTGCTGATGCTCAAATCTATGGTTCCAGATTTCTTTCCTAGGGTTTCTATCTCTAGAGTTGCCTCGCTTTGAGTTTTCTTTATTGTGTCTACTTCCCTTTTTAGGTCTAGTATGGTTTTGTTCATTTCCATCACCTGTTTGTATGTTTTTTCCTCTTTTTCTGTAAGGACTTCTACCTGTTTGATTGTGTTTTCCTGTTTTTCTTTAAGGACTTGTAACTCTTTAGCAGTGTTCTCCTGTATTTCTTTAAGTGATTTATTAAAGTCCTTCTTGATGTCCTCTACCATCATCATGAGATATGCTTTTAAATCTAGGTCTAGGTTCTCAGGTGTGTTGGGGTTCCCTGGACTGGGCGAAGTGGGTGTGCTGGGTTCTGGTGATGGTGAGTGGTCTTGGTTCCTGTTAGTAAGATTCCTCCGTTTACCTTTTGCCATCTGGTAATCTCTGGAGTTAGTAGTTATAGTTGACTCTGTTTAGAGATTGTTCTTCTGGTGATTCTGTTACCGTCTATCAGCAGACCTGGGAGACAGATTCTCTCCTCTGAGTTTCAGTGCTCAGAGCACTCTCTGCTGGCAAGCTCTCTTACAGGGAAGGTGCGCAGATATCTTGTATTTGGACCTCCTCCTGGCCGAAGAAGAAGGCCCAAAACAGGACCTTTCTCAGACACTGTGTTGCTTTGGCAGTTCCCAGGTGGTACAGACTCTCACCTAAGCAGACTAAATTCCTAAGTTCCTTGGAGTCCCGGGATCAAGATGGCGACCGCTGCTGCTGTGGCTTAGGTCGCCTCCCCAGCCGGGCGGGCACCTGTCCTCTGGTCCGGAAGGTGGCCGGCTGTCCCCGGCCCACACAGGGTGCTGCCTCAGCGCCTCTGTGCTTCTGCCTGTTCCAGAAGCTGTCAGGTTCTCTGGCGCACCCTCTCACCTGTTCAGACTAATTTCCTAAGTTCGGCGGGTCCCGGACCAAGATGGCGACCGCTGCTGCTGTGGCTTAGGCCGCCTCCCCAGCCGGGTGGGCACCTGTCCTCTGGTCCGGAAGGTGGCCGGCTGTCCCCGGCCCACGCAGGGTGCTGCCTCAGCGCCTCTGTGCTTCCGCCTGTTCCAGAAGCTGTCAGGTTCTCTGGCGCACCCTCTCACCTGTTCAGACTAATTTCCTAAGTTCGGCGGGTCCCGGACCAAGATGGCGACCGCTGCTGCTGTGGCTTAGGCCGCCTCCCCAGCCGGGTGGGCACCTGTCCTCTGGTCCGGAAGGTGGCCGGCTGTCCCCGGCCCACGCAGGGTGCTGCCTCAGCGCCTCTGTGCTTCCGCCTGTTCCAGAAGCTGTCAGGTTCTCTGGCGCACCCTCTCACCTGTTCAGACTAATTTCCTAAGTTCGGCGGGTCCCGGACCAAGATGGCGACCGCTGCTGCTGTGGCTTAGGTCGCCTCCCCAGCCGGGCGGGCACCTGTCCTCCGGTCCGGAAGGTGGCCGGCTGTCCCCGGCCCACACAGGGTGCTGCCTCAGCCCCTCTGTGCTTCTGCCTGTTCCAGAGGCTGTCAGGTTCTCTCGTGGCTTCATTTTCATTAAACTCTAAAAAGTCTGTAATTTTTTTTCTTTATTTCTTCCTTGACGAAGGTATCATTCAGGAGATTGTTGTTCAGTTTCCACATGAATGTTGGATTTGTATTATTCATGTTGTTATTGAAGATCAGCTTTAGTCCATGGTGAACTGATAGGATGCATGGGACAATTTCAATATTTTTGTATCTGTTGAGGCCTGTTTTGTGATCAGTTATATGGTCAATTTTGAACAAGGTACCATGAGGTGCTGAAAAGAATTTGTATTCTTTTGTTTTAAGATAATATGTTCTGTAGATATCTGTTAAATCTATTTGTTTATAACTTCTGTTGGTTTCACTGTGTCTCTGTTTGGTTTCTGTTTTCAAGATCTGTCCATTGGTGAGAGTGGAGTGTTGAAGTCTCCCACTATTATTGTGTGAGGTGCAATATGTGCTTTGAGCTTTACTAAAATACCTTTAATGAATGTGGCTGCCCTTGCATAGATATTCAGAATTGAGAGTTCATCTTGGAAGGTTTTACCTTTGATGTGTATGAAGTGCCTCTCCTTTTTTTTTTTTTTTTTTGATAACTTTGGGTTGGTAGTCAATTTTATTCAATATTAGAATGGCTCCTCCAGCTTTTTTTTTTTTTTTTTCAGACTGCTTGCTTGGAAAATTGTTTTTCTGCCTTTCACTCTGAGGTAGTGTCTGTCTTTTTCCCTGAGATGGGTTTCCTGTAAGCAGCAAAATGTTGGGTCCTGTTTGTGTAGCCAGTCTGTTAGTCTATGTCTTTTTATTGGGGAATTGAGTTCATTGATATTAAGAGATATTAAGGAAAAGTAATTCTTGCTTTCTGTTATTTTTGTTGTTAGAGTTGGGATTCTGTTCTTGTGGCTCTCTTCTGTTATGTTTGTTGAAAGATTACTTTCTTGCTTTTTCTAGGGCATAGTTTCCATTTTTGTATTGGTGTTTTCCAGTTTATTATCCTTTGTAGGACTGGATTCCTAGAAAGATATTGTGTGAATTTGGTTTTGTCATGGAATACTTTGATTTCTTCATCTACTACAGTAATTGAGAGTTTTGCTGGATATAGTAGCCTAGACTGGCATTGGTGTTCTTGTAGTGTCTGTATAACATCTCTGCAGGATCTTTTGGCTTTCATAGTCTCTGGTGAGAAGTATGGAGTAATTATAATAGGACTGCCTTTATATGTTACTTGACCTTTTTCCCTTACTGCTTTTAATATTCTGACTTTATTTAGTGCATTTGTTGTTCTCATTATGTGTTGGGAGGAACGGGTCCAGTCTATTTGGAGTTCTGTAGGCTTCTTGTATATTCTTGGGCATCTTTTTCTTTGGGTATGGGAAGTTTTCTTCTATAATTTTGTTGAAGATATTTGCTAGCCCTTTAAGTTGAAATTCTTCATTCTCATCTACTCCTATTATCTGTAGGTTTGGTCTTCTCATTGTGTCATGGATTTCCTGGATATTTTGAGTTAGGATCTTTTTGCATTTTGCATTTTGCATTTTGCATTTTGCATTTTCTTTGATTGTTGTGTCCATGTTCCCTATGGAATCTTCTGCACCTGAGATTCTCTCTTCCATCTCTTTTATTCTGTTGCTCTCATCTATGGTTCCTGATTTCTTTCCTAGGGTTTTTATCTCCTGAGTTGTCTCCCTTTGGGTTTTCTTTATTGATTCTCCTTCCATTTTTAGATCCTCGATGGTTTTGTTCAATTCCATGACCTGTTTGTTAGTGTTTTCCTGTAACCCTCTAAGTGATTTTTGTGTTTTCTTTTTAAAGGCTTCTAGCTGTTTACCTGTGTTTTCCTGTATTTCCTTCTTAAAGTCCTCCATCATCATCCTGAGAAGTGATTTTAGATCCATGTCTTGCTTTTATGGTTGATGGTGTATCCAGGACTTGCTCTGTTGGGAGAGTTTGGTTCTAATGAAGCCATGTAAACTTGGCTTCTGTTGCTTCTGTTCTTATGCTTCCCTCCTGCCATCTGATAATCTCAAGTGCTAGATGCCCTCAATATATCTGACTGGAGCCTGTCCTTCCTAAAATCCCAGTTGATTCAGGACTCCTCAGAATCCAGCTTTCTCTGTGATCCTTTGGTTGTGTACTCCTGTGAACCTAAAATTCTGTGTGTGTCAGAGTTCTTGGCAGTCAAGCTCCTTTGAGACCCTGAAATGCTGGTGTGACCCAGCTCCTGTTATCCTAGTATCCTGTTGTCCTAAAATCCTGAGCATGTTACAGTGCCTGGACCTGTTGTCTCCTTTGAGGACCGTGGAGCTATCTGGTCTGTTTGAAACCAAGGTAAAGCATAACTGATCAAAGGAACCTGAGCCTCTGGTCAGGAAGGGCTCTGGTGTTCCTGTTCCTGCTGTCACAAGCCTGTCACAATTGGATTGGAACTGATGTTGTGTTCCACTCACCAGTGACCCTAAGATCGTGTGGAGAGTCCTCTGGGGACTGTGGAGGTGTCCACCTATTCTGCATCCAAGGTGACCAGGTGCTGGTGCCAACAGGAAGGGACTTGTGCCCCTGGTCAGGCCTGTTTTCTGCTTCCCTACTGCTGTCTCAGGTTCCACGAGATTCGATTGGAACTGATGTTGTGTTCCACTCACCAGTGATCCTAATATCTTGTGGAGAGTCCTCTGGGGACTGTGGGGTTATTTGTGGATTCTTCGCCCAAGGTGACCCAGCTGAGAAAAGTCATTCTTATTTCCTCAATGTCATTATACTTAATGCACCTTCAGTAATTAATTACTAAATACTAAAATTAGTAATAGTAATAATAAAAGAACAACATTGAGAGTCATATATAACCATTTTGGTTTATAATTATGATTAATATCTTGTACTTGTTTCTAAAACCATTTTCCTAGATCTGCCTCAAAATCGTGTCTATTCTGTATATATTTCAATGTAGATTTATATCTTAGTCATGGTTTCTATTCCTGCACAAACATCATGACCAAGAAGCAGTTGGGGAGGAAAGGATTTATTCAGCTTACACTTCCACATTGCTGTTCATCACTGAAGGAAGTCAGGACTGGAACTCAGGCAGGTCAGGAAGCAGGAGCTGATGCAGAGGCCACGGAGGGATATTCCTTACTGGCTTGCTTCCCCTGGCTTGCTCAGCTTGCTTTCTTATAGAACCCAAGACTACCAGCCCAGAAATGGTCCCACCCACAAGGGGCATTTCCCCCTTGATCACTAATTGAGAAAATGCCTTACAGTTGGATCTCATGGAGGCATTTCCTCAACTGAAGCTTCTTTCTCTGTGATAACTCCAGCTGTGTCAAGTTGACACAAAACTAGCCAGTATATCTTATGTGTTTCATTAAATCTATGGCTGTAGTCATCATTTTGTTTTCAGTTCATGTGATCACACAAATGATCTGTATTTGACATCGTTAGACAGTTTGACACATGTTTTTTATGTTCTTGTGATATATAATTTTACTAATGCTCTGAAATCTGATACATTATATTTTGATTGTATTTAGTTTCCTACATTTTTTCCCATATCTACTCCTAAGTCCATACTCATCTAAGTTTGCGGTCTCATGTTTTTAAAACCCACCCAGTCCAATTTGTGCTGCTGTATACTCTGGGATATGTCATAATCCACTGGAGTATGTTTCATCTACAAGGGGCCACTTTTTTTTTGTTGTTGTTTTTTATTACGTATTTTCCTCAATGACATTTCCAATGCTATACCAAAAGTCACCCCCCCACCCCACCCCCACTCCCCTACCCACCCATTCCCATTTTTTGGCCCTGGCGTTCCCCTGTACTGAGGCATATAAAGTTTGCCTGACCAATGGGCCTCTCTTTCCAGTGATGGCCGACTAGGCCATCTTTTGATACATATGTAGCTAGAGTCAAGAGCTCCGGGGTACTGGTTAATTCATAATGTTGTTGCACCTACAGGGTTGCAGATCTCTTTAGCTCCTTGGATACTTTCTCTAGCTTCTCCATTGGGGGCCCTGTGATCCATCCAATAGCTGACTGTGAGCATCCACTTATGTGTTTGCTAGGCCCCTGCCTAGTCTCACAAGAGACAGCTATATCTGGGTCCTTTCAGCAAAATCTTGCTAGTGTATGCAGTGGTGTCAGCGTTTGGAAGCTGATTATGAGGTGGATCCCTAGATAAGGCAGTCTCTAGATGGTCCATCCTTTTGTCGCAGCTCCAAACTTTGTCTCTGTAACTCCTTCCATGGGTGTTTTGTTCCCAATTCTAAGAAGGGGCACAGTGTCCACACTTTGGTCTTCATTCTTCTAGAGTATCATGCGTTTATTAAATTGTATCTTATATCTTGGGTATACTAAGTTTTGGGCTAGTATCCACTTATCAGTGAGTACATATTGTGTGAGTTCCTTTGTGATTGGGTTACCTCGCTCAGTATGATGCCCTCCAGGTCCATCCATTTGCCTAGGAATTTCATCAATTCATTCTTTTTAATAGCTGAGTAGTACTCCATTGTGTAGATGTACCACATTTTCTGTATCCATTCCTATGTTGAGGGGCATCTGGGTTCTTTCCAGCTTCTGGCTATTATAAATAAGGCTGTTATGAACATAGTGGAGCATGTGTCCTTCATACCGGTTGGGACATCTTCTGGATATATGCCCAGAAGAGGTATTGCTGGATCCTCCAGTAGTACTATGTCCAATTTTCTAAGGAACCGCCAGACTGATTTCCAGAGTGGTTGTACAAGCTTGCAATCCCACCAACAGTGGAGGAGTGTTCCTCTTTCTCCACATCCTCGCCAGCATCAAGGGGCCACTTTCTTAAAGAAAACTAAAATCTCATTCCTGAAACTATCAATTACCAATAACCTTTCATATCAATGTGAACCTAAATAGAAGAAAAACTCAAATTATTTCTATGTAAATCAGGAATAAGTATTTCAACCCTTACAACTTCTGGGCAAAATAGTGCTTGAAATCATAGCAAGATATATTAGATAAATTAAGCCATCAAAGCTATATTTGTAAGAAAGGAAGAATTCAAAGTACTTTTTTAATTTACAGATGATATTATTTGACATATAAAATGCTCTGAAACTTCTACCAGAAAACTCCTACAGGTAATAAACATTCCTCCAAGGAGCAGGATGTAAAATTATTACACAAACAATAGTAACTTTCTCTATACAGATGGCAGATATACTGAGAAAGAAATCATGAAAAATACCATTCACAATAGTCCTTAAACTATTATGGAATAAATCTAAAAAGTGATATATTTTTACAGTGAAAAATTTAAGACACAGAGGAAAAAAATGAAGAAACTACCAGAAGATGAAAAGACCTTATTTCATATTCTGAAAAAGCCATTCTATCAAAAGCAATCTCCAGATTTAATGCAATTTCAATCAAGTATGTCTTTATACAAATCTAGCATATATATTTTGTGTTTGCTGTTTTCACAGTTTGCATACATATTTTATTTCATGTAATGGGTCAATAAATATTTTATATTGTTTTACATCTATATTTTGCTTTCCTCTTTAAACCACTCTGCTGAAATAGTTTATTCAGTTTGTTCTTTTTGATTAGTTATATTATCTAAATTTCTTCTTACAGATATAAAGTCAGAATTATCAGTAAGGATGACTCAAAGAAATAATGACCAAATCCAATTTTAGCAGCCCAATATGTTTCAGATTACCAGGCTTCTCTGACCATCTTTAGCTGGACTAAACTCTTTTTCTGGCCACCTCGGTCATTGACATTGTGATGCTGACACAGAACACAATGATCATACTTGTGTCATTTTTAAACTCCAGACTCCAAACACCCATGTACTTCTTCCTCTCCAATTTTTTCTTCCTAGATTTATGTTTTATGACAAATGTTCTTTAGATAGTCTAGACTTCCAAAGGCCCAGAGAAGATCACTCATGCTGTGCAATCCATGTCTACATTGTTCTGTGACTGGACTTCACAAAGTGTGTCCTTCTGACAATGATGGCTTATAACCCTGTCACTCCTATCTGCTGGCCCTTGTAGTCCCTACTACACACCCAAAATTTGTTGACATACACCCAAAGTTTCCCTAGAAGCCAGCTGCCTTGGCCTGGATCTGTAGTTTTATGGTGTTCACAATTCAGACCACTCTGGTTTTTCAATTATCTCTGTGTAGCCACCACAGAATGAATGATTTTTTATGTGTGAGGAATCTCCTCTGGTGAAGATTACTTTCATGGATACAACATCCCTAGAAAAACACATCTCAGTGTTTACTTTCCTTTAGGCAGTGATTCCTTGTGGGGAATATTCCATTATCTACTTGCTTGTATTGTTAAAAGTGTGGTTAAAAATAAAGTTCACTGGCAGAATGAAAACTTTTGGTTCATGTGGGTTCCATTTGATGGCCATTGTTTTGTTCTTTGGAAATGAAAGTTCTGTTTACATGGTTTACATGTACCCAAGAGCAAATGCATGCCAGTACAGAAAGTTCCTCAGTTTTCTACATGATAGTGACACCCTCAATTAATCCTCTGATCTATTTGAGAAACAAAGAATTTAGATGGGCAGTGCAAAGGTTGGTGACCAGAGACCCAAGTTAGGGAAAAATAAGACAGTCTCTAACAATATTTCAGGCTTTTGGGATTGGTAGACATTATATAACTGTCTTTTCTTTTCATTCATGGAAGGAATTGTCAAAATTCTTAAGTAAAAATTGGCAGAAAAATTTAATAACATCTTTATATTGGCTAATTTAAATTCTTTTATTTCATCTCTGGAATGTTATATAGCTTCATTCAGGTTCTTCTTGAAATTCTATGAAGAAATCAAAACTGGTATGTGTTTATTTGTTCACAACCATAAAGCATGGCCATTGCTCTAATAACGAGCAGATGACACAACTGTCAAGGGGCAAACTTCTTTTCTTGTTGAAGAAATAAATCTTCAACCTCATGGAGGCAGTTTGGTCTTAGGTGCAGAAGTTTAAGATCACAGCTATGTCCTATATGTGGTAATACTCTAGGAAATGGGTTTTCTCTTTGCACTTTGTTTCAAGTGTTAAGATTTACCAGAAAGTTTCCATTAAGTGTATTATCCTTATCTTTTTCATCAGGGGCTTCTGGATTATATACACTCAGCAATTTTATGATCAGTCTCACAGCAGGGGCTGCAAATAAGATTACTCTTCATTAGGAACAAAGGAAGGAAGAGTAGGCAAAATAACAGATATCCCCCTGATATATCCTCTGTGATTCTAAAAGAGCTGTTATCATCAACCTGTATATCTACACTTTACCTTTGCAACAAAGTACACTCATGCAGGTTTAAGCAGTCATAATTTTCAATGTGGAAAGAATTTATACATTCAATAAAATGTATAAGTGCTTTTTCTTCATTTTGAAAGTAATAAAGACAGCATCTCTTTTAATGATATATGTAGTAATTTTGGCCTCTTTAAAATTTAATATGTTCATATTTGCCTAAATATCTACCATAATTACTTATGAAGTACTTTGTATTTCTTATTGACCTTAAATACTTACATAATGTTATTTTCTAAATGCTGATTTTAAAATGCATTTAGCAAAAGAGATATTGAGGTGGATGGGGGAAGGGAACTGGATGGAAGGGGTGATGAGGAAGGGAGTGGGTTTTGGGGGATCAGGTGTAGGGAAAACAGGGGAGAGAGAATAGAAATCAGAGATGGGGTTGTGCATCTCCAGGAAGTGCCAGAAACCTGGGACAGGGGGAAGCTCAAGGTTTTCTATGGGGGTGATTATAGCTGAACATTCTAGCAGTGGGGGATATTGATCCTTAATTGGCCACTTCCTGTAGCCAGCCAATACTCACAGTAAAGGCTTATGCAACCTGCCCACAAAACCTTCAAACCAAAATGTACCCTACCTGCAAGATGTGCAGAGACAAAGAAAGAGCACAGATGGGAGGGATAGCCAACAAATTACCAGCCCAAATCGAGACCCAACTCATGTGCAAGCACCAATCCCTGACACTATTAAAGATACATTATTATGCTTGTAGACAAGATCCTGGCATAAATGTCCTCTGAGAGGCTCCACCCAACTGCTGACAGAAACAGATGTAGAGATCCACAACCAAACATTAGCTGGAGCTTGGGGGAGTCTTTTGGAAGAGAGAGGGGAAGATTTGAGGCCCAGATGAGAATAGGGACTCCGTAGGAAGACCAATAGAGTCAACTAACCTGTACTCGTGAGGCTCCGGGGACTAACAATCAACCAAAAAGTGAACATGGGCCTAAGTTCCCAGTACTTATGTAGCAAATGTGTAGCTTAGTCTTTATGCGGGTCCCCCAACAAGTGGAGTGGTGTCTTTCCCTGTATCTGTTGCCTGCCTGTGGACTCTGTTCCCTAAATGGGTTGCTTTGTCTACCCTCAGTGAGAGAGTATCTTCCTGTATGTGTCCTCTACCTCCCCACCCCTGTCTATCTGGGTTGCCTTGTCTGGCCTTAGTATCAGAAGATGTGATTAGCATCCCAGAGCCTTGATATGCAAGGTGAGGGGATAACCATGAGCTCTAACCAGCTCAGAAAAGAAGAGGAGTGGGTGAAGGAATGTGGGAGGGATGAACTGGAGCAGGGCATTGCGCAGGATGTAAAGTGAATAAATAAATAAATAAATAAATAAATAAATAAATAAATACTGAATAAATAAATACCAAAATAACGAAGTCTATATTGAAGGTAAGAAATATTTAAAACTAAATTATCACATTAGAGAAAAAGGTGGTCTATGCAGCAGACAGGTCAGCATAAGCACTATATTTATAAAAACGGTATTTCCTGGAGATGAAGAGATGGATCAGTGATTAAGAGAACTGTCTGTTCTTCCAGAGTACCTGGGACCAATTCCCAGCTCCCATGTGACGACCTCTCACGACTGTTTGTAATGTCAGTCTTAAGGGATCTGGCACCCTCTTCGGCCTCCTGGGCACTAGGCGTGCACACAGATATACATAAAGGTAAAACATTCACACATGTAAAACAAAAATCTAAAAACAGAATGGCAGCTCTTGGTTGATATAATATGATTTACATTAATATTCATAATGATAATCATGTTCAAATAAGCATTTCATTTATCCATAATGCAATAAAATACATGATCACATAAATCACTTAAAATATACCTTAACAATAAATGTACAAATTAATAAACATTTGTATACTCACAACTTTAATACAGCTGAAAAATAGTGCTTTCCACACCTTTGTTAAGCTTTTATAAATATTGTAGCTTGTGGTTAGTTTTTGTTGATTTTTGCATGTGTCCATTTCCAGGTATTACCACATAAACTCCATAAATTCATGCAGAAAACACTAGAAGCTCGGGCTTTATCCCATTGGCTCTCTTCAGTTGAATCCACCCAGGTTCCTTTTTATTTTTGTTCTTCTTTGATCATTTTTCTCTATGTATGTTACAATGGTAGTTTTCCTCTTACAGTGCTTTATATTTTCCATATTCATATGAGTTCTCTTGGTAAGAATCTTGCCTTAACTCTCTTGTTTATAACATGCAATATTATGTTGGATAAGAAGGGATTCTTCTTGTTTTGACAAGCTGATACTTGGAGGATATTTCATTTTTGAAGATCACTTTTGAAGCTATTTCTTGATGTCTGCACTATCAATGTTGTGGATTTTTAAATACATGGACAAATGAACAGCTACAGGGGGTATTAGGCATCTATTCTGGGATTAGCAATACCTTATAATTACTTGAGGATGACACTTCACTATGTTGTTTGGTCTTTTTAAAAGAAGAAATCAGGAGAATGGATGGGGGTTTGAGGGAAAGAACTCTGTGAGAAGGAACGAGAATGGAGAACAGCATTTTGGATATAAATCAATTAATTAAATATATAAATAATAAAAAAGCAGAAATCAAACTGTACAGGTAAGTCAGATTTAACTTAAAGGAAACAAATCTTACCCCAGTGCCTGAATTTTATATTCTATTATGTAAGGACTAATCCTCAAAATCAGAAAATTGGAAAATGCACAATATTACAAGTCCCAAGATATGTTGGCCTAATTATGACAGCAATGGTTCTAGTACTATACATCTTATATTCCAGTATCCAGTCCAGAAATCCAGCTGACATTTAGTTACTATATATCCTAATTTATTCTAGTCTGTGCTAGTTCATTAGTATTTTTATCTTCTGTGTCAACACCTTTGAAGAGAAATAATTACTTATTTTGTTAGAATATATCTGAATTTGGATTTGCCTAGTGATTTCTCTCTTTTAGGTTGAGGTTGTATGTATTTGGCAAAAATAGCAAAAAAATGTTTCTTGCTTGCCTTATCTCAATTCAGAATTAGAGGGACCTGGTTAAAGAGCACCTGGTTAAAGATCAGTGAAATTATTTTAAACTATTTTCCTTTTGTAATTACAAATATTTTAAATATTTAAAAATATTTTCCTTTTGTATTTCCTTTTAAAGTAATAGAAGTCATAGGAGAAATCTTTAGAGACTTTGGAAATATTTTGTGTCTCTTCAAAACATTAGGCACTGTTTTTAGCATCTCAGTGAATTTTTCCCAACAGTTTGGCCTTAGTGGTCTTTATTGCATCTAAGTAGACTCAGAACAATGATCTGAGAAGTAAATGATCATTGTCCTTCAGTTTGGGAGACTCGTACTTATAATAGTATTGTAGTTTTAGTGTAATGGTAATTTTCCCCCAGATTTACTGCACACTTAATCGAAATTTTATTTTTGTTTCATTATACACATAGAGACTCAAGATATTCATTTTATGTTTTGTATTATAATAAATTCTACCTTTTTTTGGTGCTCAAATTGCTTCAACTTTGGCCAATGAAATCTCTTCCATGTTGGCTCCTTTGTCTTTTCAGAATGTTCCATGTGCTTCATGATATCTTTTTTGTCTTTGTTTATTAGATATTTTCTTTATTTACATTTCAAATGTTATCCCCTTTCCTAGTTTCCCCTCCAAAAATTCCCTATTCCATCCCCTCTCCCCCAGCTCACCAACCCACCCAGTCGTTCTGCTTCCTGGCCCTGTCATTCCCCTATCCTGGGGCACATAACTTTCACAGGTCCCATGATGACCAACTAGGCCACCTCTGCTACATATGCAGCTAGAGCCATGAGTCCCACCATGTGTTTTCTTTGAATGGTGGTTTAGTACCAGGGAGCTCTGGGGTTACTGGTGAGATATGATCCTAAGTGAGGTAACCCAATTGCAAATGAACACACATGATATCCACTCACTGATAAGTGGATATTAGCCCAGATGCTCAGAATACCCAAGAAACAATTAGCAAAACACATGAAACTCAAGAAGAAGGAAGACCAAAGTGTGGACACTTGGATCTTTCTTAGAAGGGGGAACAAAATACCCACAGAAGGAGTTACTAAGACAAAGTGTGAAGCAGAGATTGAAGGAATGACCACCCAGAGTCTGCCCCACCTGGTGATCCATGCCATAAACAACCACCAAACCCAGACACTATTGCAGATGCCAACAAGAGCTTGCTGACAGGAACCTGATTTGGCTGTCTCCTGAGAGGCTCTGCCAATGCCTCACAAATACCGAAGTGGATGCTCACAGTCATCCATTGGACAGAGAACAGGGTTCCCAATGTAGGAGCTAGAGAAAGTACCCAAGGAGCTGAAGGGGTTTGCAGCCCCATAGGAGGAACAACAGTGTGAACTAACTAGTGCTTCATGATTTCAATGGTTTATTATCTTATCTTTGAAATGACCCTACTGCTTCTCTAAGGAACTCGGGTTTCTTTTCTTATGGAATGACAACCAGAATCCAATTATCTCATGCTATATGACCTTTTACATTAGTCTTTCATCATGTGTAAACCCACTCATGTATATGGTATGTGTGCCTGTGTGTGTGTGTGTGTGTGTGTGTGTGTGTGTGTGTGTGTGTGTTTATCTGAAACTATGATGTTGAAGATCAACTGGCTGGAATTCTTTTACTCTACCCTGCTAGAAATCATATAGGGGAAGAGAAACTATTCCTGTGCCAATAATTCTAGGACTAGTGTGTCCAAAGCCTGGAGTGTGGACTGACCTAATGGTACACAGAACAGAGGCTAACAATTATCTGCCCTGAGAACTACTTAGCTGTTCCAGTCCAATACAAAGGGTTTACATGTCTTGAGGAATATGGAATTTTAGTATAACAAGCTGAGATCACTTAGAAGTAGTTTGAAGATTTACAAATGTACAAATGTTCATCTGCACATACATAAATTTGTAAATTTTAGAAAATCTTGCAAATATACCCATAAATTTTTGTTTACCGTTGTTTCTTCTCCTATAATATCACTATTTTTTAATTATTTACATCTTAGAAAATTCTGACAATTATTTCTCATATTTTTTTCTTTAATGGTTTGTTAAATGGTAGATTAAAAAGTTGACAGTTTGCAAAATTGGAATGTTTACATGTTCTGTAAACAGGATCCATAAAAGAATTATTAAGTTCTACATTACATGTGTGTATAATTTCATCTGAAGAATTTAAAGACTTTTATGAGAGGAAATACCCTGCTTCATAAAGCTATTAAGGCAGTAAGTACCACTTATATTTAATACTTAATGTTTTGCTAACCGGTGTAGAGTGCAGAGGTAACAGGTATATCAGGGGCCGGACAATGGCTGAGAATGCATACAGAGAATTTTTAAGGCTCCTGAGATATTAGCAAGTGATTTAAATTCTTCCCAGATGAAAATATTTAAGTACTGGACTAACCTACTAAAGTTATTTAGTAGCAATCATACATTTCCATTATTTGTAATTAAAAAAAATCATGCTGAATAAAGAGAATACTCTAAGACAAAGTTACGTTTATTAAAGGTTCCTTTAAGGCAGCCAGGAAGAGCACAGCAATTTTGTTTGCTTACTTGGACAGACTGTGCACCCTTTCAGGAGCACTTCAGGATCCTCAGTTACCTATTCATTATCAGAACTTTCTTCAGACTCAGTGTTTTTCTCAGTGCTGCCTTCACTTCCTTGTTCCTTAAGCTATAGATGATGGGGTTCAGCATGGATGTCACCGCTGTGTAGAAAAGGGCCAAGAGTTTATCCACTTCTGGTGAGTGATCAGATTTGGGCCTCAAATAGGTGGCAGACGTTGAGCCATAGAAGAGTGTGACTACAAGTAGATGGGAAGAACAGGTGGAGAGAGCTTTATGGCGCCCCTCACGTGAGGGCATTACCAGCACTGCAATCAGAATTCTGACATAGGAAGAAATAATCAGCAAAAATGGACTAAATATGCAGAGGACTGCCGCCACAAAAATTGCAGCCTCATTTTGGGATGTATCTCCACAGGCAAGTGCCAGGACAGGTGGAAGGTCACAGAAGAAGTGGTCTATCTCACAGGGTCCACAGAAGTTCAACGAGAAAATAAAATTGGTCTGTCCCAACCCTACTATACATCCCATTCCCCATGAAACTATGGCCAAATGGGCACATACCCCACGACTCATTCGTGTTGCATAGTGGAGTGGGGAGCATATGGCCATGTAGCGGTCAAAAGCCATGGCTGCCAATAGACAGCACTCAGTTATACCAAAGAATATAAAGAAAAACATCTGTGTGGCACACCCTTCCCGTGAGATCCCTCGGGCCTCACTTACAAGGCTCTGTAACATCTTGGGTATGACAGAGCAAGTGTAGCCGATCTCCAGGAGAGACAAATTGGCCAGAAAGAAGTACATTGGGGTATGTAGGGCTGGACTGGTGCAGATGGCAAGGGCTATGAGTGAATTTCCTGTCAGTGATACTAAGAACATGAGGAGGATGAGGGTAAATAGGAGGAAGCATTCTCCAGGGACCTCAGAGAACTTGGCAAATGCAAAGCGTTTGACAGACAAGCTGTTCTCCTGCCACAGAGAGCAGTTGATACTCATCTCCTGAAAGAAAGGACAGCAAATCATTACAATTCTTGCAGATGGGAGAAATTATTCACTTTTTCTGTCTCTCCCAACTCCCCTAGTCTCTCTCCCTTCCTCTTGCATGTGCGTGTGTCTAAAATATATGTGCATGCATATGCCTGTATCATTCAGATACCAATTTCAAATGTCTTTCTTGATTAGTTTCCACCTTATTTTCTGAAATAGGTTACTTGACCTGGAGATACCTGTTTTTTTCTAGAATGAGTCAGAGATCCACCTTCTCTTGCCTTTCATACCCTTAGTATTGGAGTTGCATATAAATGCTGGGTTGCCCAGTCTTCATGGGTACTGTGGATCCAAACTGCTCCTCACACCTGAACAGCAAGTACACTAATCACTGAACCATTTACATAGCACATCATTTTATTAATTCTAGAGCCTGTGGTAAATTAGAAATTTGTTAGATGAATTTTTTTTTTAAAAAATCACCACACACCCTCAATTAAAGAAATAAATCAAACTCTTTCCCTATTCATACTACTAGTTGATTTTTCCAATATACACTTAGTTGTCAAACCGCTAAATGACCAAATCTTAGCTGGGAAAGATGTTATCCTTTACTCCCAAAAATTGTGTGCATAATGCAGAAAGTTTGTGTGAGTTAAATGATAGCCTAGATTGCAGAGTGATACTGTGCTAACAAAGAAAAAAGGTAAATAGATGGTCAATTTTCCATTTAGCTTCCCTTTAGTCAATTGTCAATGCTAGTATGAAAAGATCCTTTCAAATTTAGTTTTGTTTCCTCATTCCTATTAGCACTTTCTCTCTTTAAATATTCTCTCTCTCTCTCTCTCTCTCTCTCTCTCTCTCTCTCTGAGTCTCTCTCTGTCTCTCGCTGTGCCTCTCTCTGTCTCTCTCTGTGTCTGTCTCTCTCTCTGTCCCTCTCTCTGTCTGTCTCTCTCCTCCCTCTTCTCCCT
This sequence comes from Mus musculus, assembly GCF_000001635.26. Lineage (NCBI taxonomy): Eukaryota > Metazoa > Chordata > Mammalia > Rodentia > Muridae > Mus > Mus musculus. The sequence continues at coordinate 32,410 of NT_187011.1, read as the reverse complement.
CAATCTCTCTCTGTTCTCTCTTTCTCTCTCTCCTCTATGTCTCCATCTCTCTGTCTCTCTCTCTCTGTGCCTCTGTCTCTGTCTCTATCTCTTCCTTTTTTTCTTTCTTGACATAGGGTCTCACATTTTATTTACAATTTTTTTAACTCAGTATTTTCTTATTGGGTCCAGACTCTCTCAGTAATACTTTTTGGAGTTTATAGACTCTCATTTGTCAGGTAAATTTGCAGGTATATGTATACCTGTTGTATATTCTCACATCTGAAAGAAGCTACACAATTTCCCTAGTGACATATTTGTAAATATAGAGGCCAAGGGAGAAATGTAGGCACATTGAGGAATGTCTGATTAGGGCATAACTGGTGACTTAAACAAAATGTCCTTTGTAAATAGCCTCATCCCACTTAAATTGTAGCAGCCCAATGCAAACATCTGTGTTGGTGATGAAGGCCCATGAGACTGAGGAAATGGAGTCAGTCCTTGTGAGGAATGGATGAAAGTAAATACTGGCAACCTAACAGTTTGTCCATATTTGTTCATTTTATACTTTTAGTACTTACAGGACAAATAGAAAAACACAGCCTGATATAAGTATATGTCATACCTTCCAAAATTCAGAGTCAAATAAAATAATTGTAGCATGAGAAGTTCTCCAAATATCTTTAGAACTATTATCTAATACAGATGCTATTCCACTGAGGTATTAAAATTGCTAAATAACACAAAATGAAGTGAAAATTTGAAATCAATAAAAATCCCTCTCCTTGTCATTTGGTGTTATATTGAAAGTGCCAAAACCTGACTAAATTTTCTATTGCTTCATGAGCTGTTGAGTTCATCCTCAGCTGCCAAGATCGATGAGAATAATGAGAATTCCACTTGAGATTCATACCAGAAAGTTCTATTTTCATAATGACCCATGAAAGGAGAATGGTGTCTCATGTACTGTATATAGACAAATATATGTCCACATACAGATATGAAGGCTTTTCAGAAAGATGGAAGTATCAGAATAGGCTGAAAAGGATAAGCCACTGTCTCAAATCTTAAAGTAATTTTCTTCAAGTAAAATTTCACATTCATCATTTTGAGCTGTTTCAGACTAAAGCTGCAAATACTTTGGAGCCCAATGTGAATACATAGTAAAATGTTCATTGAAGTGCAAAAGTGCCTGCGCTGAGAAGCCTCTTGTGGAGGAAGTTAGGTGCATCATGTGGCTATCCTCTGCAGTCACCCATCTAGTAACAGAATGAAGCCATTCACATAGAGGTGCAATATAATATTTTACATAACGATTATGTGTTCTGTCTATTACATAGATCTTCAGTGTTATAAAGATTCCATGTGTAGTAAACACTGGTCAGCTTTAAAAGATTAGAAATGTGCATTGGTGGACTTGATTCCTTATTTTATTCTCTGTCTGTCTGTCTGTCTGTCTGTCTGTCTCTCTCTCTCTCATAAATGTTTTTTTAATCTTCTGTTAGCAGATGGAAAGCATGAAACACTATTAATTCTCTTTCTGAAACACATCAGTGTCTGTGCAGAAATTCTCAGGAAAATGTTCATTATCACCACAATGTAGTCACTATTTCTAAAATTCTATAATAGTACACATGGTTTATGTAGATTGTTAGGAAAAGATTATTTGGATGCTCATGCCCCACAATAACTCACCAAAGGACCATGTGTCACCAGCTGAGTGACACTTTAGCCCGACATAATAGAAATTGTTAGATTACTTAACTAGATTAAGGTGCACTATGTAATGAGAGTCTCCAGTCTCAGCATTGCATTGTGTTGATTTCCCATGGACTTAAGCTATTTTCTGAGAAAGAAAGAAGCCATGATTCTGAGTTGACTGTTACATTCCCTGAGATGGAGATGTTCAATATAATAACAGCAAGAACTCAAAAGTGTTTTGAGTGTCAGTTGTTCATTTTTACACTTTAGTTCACTTTCTCTAAGTCCAGTATTGGCAACTTAGCTGTAGCACATACCTTCAATTTCAGCACAATATTGGAGAATTACTCCTTTTGTTTCTGATTAGCCACCTTCGGGCTTTCTCTGTGCCCTCTCCTTACCACATTCTCATTATCATCTTTAAGCCTGTGCATTAAAAAACCTTCGCTGCAGTAAAGAATAACATCTGAGATCAGGAGGTCTGTGTATCCCAGAGAGAACACTATGTCCTTTGAGGAAATAATTCAACATCACGAACACACACACACACACACACACACACAAGATGAAAGATGATAGATACAGGAAGGTAAATAAATAGATAGGTGATAGGGAGGTAAATAGATGATAATGACCGATAGATGTGTAGATAGATAGATAGATAGATAGATAGATAGATAGATAGATAGATAGATAGATCTTATTGTATTCACACAATGATATATTGAGATTTCCACATTTCTGAAATCAATGATTATAAATATATTTTACTGCTATCCTCTGTGCTCAGAGATCTGATTCTCTCACTCTCCCCAGGAGATTTCTAGTTTTTTTTTTTTTTTTTTTTTCTCAATGAAGTGTCAGGAGGCAGTCTCAGTCTCCCCTTGAGGGTCAGACTGGACAGCTCTGTCAGAGTTTGCAGACAAATGCTAATTTGGAAGGAAAAGAAGTAAATGTAATTGGTGAACAAATCAGAAATAAATGTAATGAATGATTAACTTTAATGATAAGTGCTGTTGTATGCTCTCTTCATCCTGTGATATGAAATGAAATGTAATATTATAATTTATTATTTGATCATAGGAAAATATTAATATAATTATTATAGCTTTCTATTTTCCAAACATTATCTAAAATTATCATGAAATCTATAGAATTATCTTTCATGTCATCTCATTTGATGAAACTAATACTTGTTCTGTTTATTATAAATTATTTAGATTAATAAATTTGACACCTTCCTAGTTGTATGTGATTTTGGCAATAAAATATATATATATATATATAAGTTGAATATTAATGTGGAATAAATGAGTAAGGTACTGAATGCTTATTAGAAAGAAAAACCAATAGCTTTGTACCTAAGGTTTTAATGATGTAAAATAGGAATAATAGGGAGAATGATTGACTCTCTTGAGTGGAACATTCTCTTTGTTATCAGACTCTGCAGTGACTAAGCACAGTCATATCTATGATAGCCCACATACAGTATATTTTATCTCAGTCTCAGACATTGGAATTTATATATTTTTGCATATAGTTATTCTGAATTAAAGCATAATTTATTTAAATTAATTTTAACTTAGATATTAGTAGTTATTATTCTGAGAATGAGATATGGAGTCAAGGGGATTTCCATTAGTTTTACAGGGAGTTGAACAATGTTATTTTTTCTCCTTCATAGATCCTTGCTCCTGACAATGACCGAATAAGAGTTAATTCATGAAGTGCCATAACTCCATTTAGTTTGAGAACATATCTCGGTTTCTTTTGTATCTAAGTGCATTTGTAACTAATTCTGGACAATAGGATGAATAGTACAATTAGTTAAATTATACCATATTTGTTGATTGTCTCATTTCCTATGTACTGGAATCCTTTTTTTTTTTTAAATCTTATTTATGGTGAACAATCCTACAAATCTAATCATACAAAATCATAAGCTTGGGCTTGAGAAAAGGCTAAGCAGGGAAAGCTTCAGAGGGTTTGCATTCTACTCTAGCACCCAAATCCAGTTCTAGGAAATCTGTTGCTTTTGGACTCTAGGCACTCATATTTAGGTGCAAATCAATCTCTCTCTCTCTCTCTCTCTCTCTCTCTCTCTCTCTCTCTCTCTCTCTGTGTGTGTGTGTGTGTGTGTGTGTGTGTGTGTGTGTGTGTTTGCGCGCGCGCGCGCGTGTGTGTCTCTCTCCCTGCCCCCTCCAATTTCATTAACTTAAAAAGAAATTCATAATCCTATTTAGAGTTGGTTGTGTACACCTGTAATCCTAGCATTTGGAAAGCCAAAGATAAAAATTGGATTAGGCCAACCTCACCTATGAAAGATGTTATAGTAATCATGTTATGATGGATGTTGTGATGAACACCTTTAATCACAGCACTAGGAAGACAGAATTGTGTGGATCTCTGTGACTTCAAGTAAGCACTAATCTATAGATCAAGTTCCAGGACAGCCACAACTACACAGAAAAACTCTATCTCCAAAAATCAAAAAGAAAAAAAAAAAAAAAAAAAAGAAAAAAAATCTGGTGAGATTTTGATGCGAATTGCAAGGAACCTATAATTTAATTTCAAGATTCCTTGTGCAAACTTGCCAAAGTGTATTTGCTACTGGAGTCTTATTACATGTTTCTTTTTGCTACTCTGCCTAAGCTCCAGCATCAGGCCCCACAACAAGCCCCTACTCAGCTTCCCCTGAATCCATGGATAAAACACACACACACACACACACACACACACACACACACACACACACACACAGTTGTTCATTTTCAACTTGAGTTCTTGGTACAATTGTTGGGTACTACTACTTCCCACCTGGAAAAACATGTCTTTCATTTTACTCTTAGCTCTGCATCTCCTTTCTGCCCTAAACTTTAGTGGCTAGTCCCATCTAGCTCCTGACTACCAACTTTTGGAGCAGCCTATGTGGCCACTCCATTTTGAGACCTCACAGGACTCTTCAACTCTTCCACATCAGAAGCCCAGAGAACTCTGTCTCTCCTTCCTTGCATCTGCCTTTTACTCCATGGACCACCTTCTGCCCAGCAATTCTCCTCACCAATTCCCATGACTTTCTTTACTGACAGATCAAGAACCAATTGGGGAACAGGACCTTAGCATTAAAACTGCCCCTACAGTGTCTTGTTCAGAAAGTCTTCATCTATGCCATATGCCTAACTTTCTCTTCTAATAGTATCAGGGTATCTGACCTTATGTTGAGGTCTTTGATCCATATGAAATTGTGTTTAGTAAGCATTAAATATAAGGATTAAATTCCACTTTTTTCTGCATTATAAAGACCAGTTTCTCCAATATCATTGATAAAGATTCTGCCCTTCTTCGGTGCACATATACTTGGCATCTTTTTATATTACCCAAGTGGGTATAGGAGTATGGGCTTATAGCTGAGTCGTCAGTTCTATTCCATTTTTATCTGTCTGGTATTATGCTAGTATCATTCTGTTCTTATTATTATAGCTCTGTAGTGTAATATTAAATCAGTAATGAAGATATTTCATTTTTTAATGAATTGTTTTAGCTAATCTCAGTTTTTGGTATCTCTATAAAAACTTTGGATTTGTTTTCTGTCTGTGAAGAATGACACTGAGATTTTGATTGTCATTGCACTGGATTTATAGATTGCTCTTGTAAGGTGCACATTTTCACAATACTGGTTCTTTGGTTTTTTTTTAATTAGGTATTTTCCTCATTTACATTAATATTGGTTCTTTGAATCCAAGAACATGGAAAGAAAGACTTACATCTTCTACTGCATTCTTTAATTTCTTGCTGTAGATCCTTAAAATGACATTCATTTTGTTGATTAGCTTTATTTCCATGTATTATTTATTTAGGGGTGATTGCGCATGGGGTTGTTTTCCTGACTTCTCTTTCAATCTATTTTTTGTTAGTACATAAATCAGCTATTGGTTTTTGTATGTTATTTTTGGGTTCTGAAACTTTGCTGAAAGTGTTTAAAAATTATATAGGGGTTTTGGTAGAAAGCTACTGTAAAGCAAAGGAAACTATGAAGCAAATGAATTGTCCACAGAATGTGAGAATATTCTTGTCATCTACTCATAAGACAAATAATTAGTTTCTATAACCTTGTTTCTCAACTTTTTTAATACTGTCACCCTTTAATACAGTTCTTCATGTGGTGGTGACCCTCCCACACCATAAAATTATTTTGTTGCTACTTGATATATACAATTCTGCTGCTGTAATAAGTTTTAATGCAAATATCTGATATGCAGGATATCTAACATGCAACCTTCACGAGGGTCAAACCCACAGATTGAGAACCACTAGTCTAGGATATACAAAGAATTAAAAATAAAAGATTAAACATTAAGATGACAATGTGCTGCCATCCCCAATATCTTGCCTATCACCTTACCCTAGGACATACCTAGCATTAGTAACATGTGACCTGTCCCTTGCACACCATTTTCTGACCCACAATCCCCCTTACATTCCTGAGGCCCTGCTAGCACCAGGAACATCCAGCTCTGCCTGCATCCCCAAAGACCTAATGTCATCAGGGACAAGCAAGTGGGGCCTCTCTCCATATTATCCTGTCTTCCAAGATCCACCAGGAGAACACCTAGCAAAAGTGTGCAGTGCCCTATCCCCTGAGATCCATCTTCTAACCCATAGCTCTGGCTGTGTTCCTGGAGGTCTATAGGTGTTGTGCACACCCAGCTGGCCAGGAAGAACGACGCTGCAACAGGATCCTTCTGCACACGTTTATTCAGTCCTGTTTCTTCTTGTTTATATCTCCCTTGTTTATATCTCCCCCGAACCCTGGGCCTCTCAATCTTTTATACTCTCAGTTCCCATCCACGCACAGCAGGCCACGCCACTTCACCAGGCACGCAGCTTCAGCTAATCAGGGCAGCAGGGGCATATCTCCATCAAAATGGGTTCACCGGTATCCTGGTACACCTGTGCAGCTCTCAAGATGTTTGTGGCTTATATGAGGAAGTCAGGTGTAAGTCATACGACTTAGCTGCAGTCCCTGGCGCTTTTGGGACTGCGGCCACACCCGCTCCTCACATATAGGCACCAGAGGCATCCAGGTGAGACCTCTACAACTCCCATCTCCTACTTGTCACAGCATTGTTGAGCCTTGGTCCCTGCACACCATGTTCTGTCCCACAGCTCTCCCAACATCCCTGGGGGCCTGCAGCACCAGGGTCATCCTGATAAGACCCTTGACCCTACCCCAATCCCCTGCCTGTTGCTTCTTTGCTGAAGCATACCCAGCCGATATGACTTGTGCCCTATTCCCTGCACTCTTATTTTCTGTTGCTCAACTCTGCCTGCATTCTCTGAGGCCTGCAGACACCAGAAACAACCAGGTAAAACCACTCCCTCCCAAGTCCCTGCCTATCAAGTCCCTCTAAAGCACAACCAACAGCTGTAAACTGCATTCAATCCCCTGTGCTCCATTTTCCAGTGCACAACTCTTCCTCGATTTCTGGAGAGCTTCCTACAACAGAGACAATCAGATGGCTAAAGGTCAGTGTAAGAACACAATCAACAAGAGTCAGTCATACCACTATCCCTTCTGTATAACCTGTACTGTACTGTATAACCTGGATAATGGAGCTGAAGCACAAGAAAAGCTTATTAAGCTGACAGAGGCCCTTAAAAAGGAAATAGATAAAATTACTTAAAGAAATAAAGAATAGTACAATCAAACAGGTATAGGAGATAAATAAAATGGCTCATGACCTGAAAATGGAAATGGCAATAATAAACAAAACACAAACTGAGAGAATCATGGAGATGGAGAACATAGGCAAGAAAATAGGAACAACAGATGAAAGCATCACTAACCGGCTACTAGAGGTGGAAGAGAGAATCTCAGGTGAAGAAAATAAAATAGAAGAAATCAATACACTGGTCAAGGAAAATATTACTTCTAAAAGTTTTTGACACAATACATGTAGGAATTCTGAGACAATAACCTTAGACACCAACCTAAGAATTACAGCAATGGATTAAGATGATTCCCAGTGCAAAGACCTAGAAAAGGTTTTCAACAAAATCATATAAGAAAACATCCCCACCCTAAAGAAAGAGATACTTACAAAAATAAAAGAAGCCTACAGAATACCAAATAGATTTGACTAGAAATGAAGCTCCTCCTGCCACATAACAATCATACAATAAGTGTACAAAACAAAGAATATTTAAAGATGCAAGATTAAAAGACCATGTAATTATAAAGGCAGATCTCTCAGAATTACAACGAAACAGCTGAGACTCTTAAAGCCAGAATGGCCTGAGCAGACATCCATGCAGTCTCTAAAAGACTACAGATTCCAGCCCAGACTACTATATATATCCAGTAAAACTTTTGATCACCATAAATGGAGAAAAAAGATTATTCCATAACAAAACCAAATTTAACCAATACCTATCCACAAATGCAGCCCTCCAAAAAGTACTCATCTTAATGACTTAACAGCACACATGAAAGCTCTGGAACAAAAAGAAGCAAACACATGTTAGAGGATTAGATGGTAAGAAATTAACAAATTCAGAGTTGAAATCAATAAATTAGAAACAAAGAGAACAGTAGACAGACTCAACAAAACAAAGAGAGTGTTGGTTCTTTCTAAAAATCAACAAGATAACAAACCCTTGTCCAAACTAAATAAAAAGCAAATATATATAAATTAATAAAAATCAAAAGTAAAAAGGGGAATATAACACCAGACATGGAAAAAAATTCAAAGAATCTTTAGGTCTTATTTCAAAAATATGTACTTCAAAAATTCGAAAAAATTTAAATGAAATAGACAGTGTTCTTGATAAATACCACTTGCCCAAGCTAAATGAAGATCATGTAAACAACTTAAGTAGGCCTGTAACCCCTAAGGAAATAGAATCAGTTGTTTAAAAACATCTTGTAACCAAAAATAAAATAAAATAAATAAAAAATAAAAAATGCACTGCCAGATGCTTTAAGTACAGCATTCTACCAGAATTTCACAGAAGAGTTAATAACAATACTCCTCAAAATATACCATAAAATAGAAACAAAAGGAACATTGACAAATGCATTCTATTATAGCACAATCACCCTGATACCTAAACCACACAAACACTTAACCAAGAATGAAAATTTCAGAAGAATTTCCCTTATGAATATTAATGCAAAATACTCAATAAATAGCTGGCAAACTGAATTCAAAAATATATCAAAAATCATTATCTACCATGATCAAGTAGGCTTCATCCTACAGATGCAGTGATTAGCCTACCATATAAACAAACTGAACAAAAAAACCACATGGTCATATCATTAGATGTAGAAAAGTTCATTGAAAAAATCTAACACCCCTTTAGGATAAAAGTCTTTGAGAGATAATGGATGCAAGGCACAATAAAGGCAATGTACAGCAAGCTGATAGCCAACATCAAATTAAATGGAGAGAAACTTAGCTAGAGCAATAAGAAAACTAAAGAACATCAAGGGGATACAAATTGGAAAGGAAGAACTCAAAATATCACTATTTATAGATGGTATGATAGTATATATGAGTGATACCCAAAGTCCTTCCAGAAAACTCCTACAGCTGATGAAGACCTTCAGCAAATTGGCTTGATAAAAATAATACTCAAATAACTCACTAGCAATGTATATACAAGAATAAATGGACTGAGAAAAAATAGGGAAACAAAATCCTTCACAATAGTCAAAAATACTATAAAATATCGTGTTGTAAGTGAAACGAAGAAAGTGAAATACATATATGACAAGAAATTTGAATCTTTGAGGAAAGAAATTGAAGAAGATATTAGAAGACAGATCTCCCATGCTCATGGTTTGGTATGGTTAACGAAGTGAAAATGATCATTTTACCAAAAGAAATATGAAGACTGGACAAAATTCCCATCAAAATTCCAACACAACTCCTACAGATCTTGACAGAACAATTCTCAATTTCATATGGAAGAACAAATATCCCAGGATTACTAAGACAATCCTGTAAAATTAAAAAAAAAAAACTTCTGGAGATATCAATATTCCCAGTTTTAAGCTGTACTACAGAGCATCAGCAAAACAAAACAAAACAAAACAAAACAAAACAAAACAAAAAACAAAAACGGTTGATCAATGGAGGTGAATAAAAGACCCAGGAGTAAAAACACACACCTATGTACACTTGATTTTGGACAAAGAAACCAAATTATACAATGGAAAAAAAAAGCATCTCCAACAAATGGTGCTGGATTAATGGGATATCTGCATGTAGAAGAATGAAAATAGATTAATACCAACACCCTGCACAATATTCAAGTCCAAGTGGATCACAGAACTCAATATAAAACAAGTTATGCTAAATATGAGAGAACAGAAAGTAGGTAATAACCTTGAATGCATTGGCACAGGAGACAAATTCATGAACTGAGCATTATCATCTGTGGAAATAAGATCAACAATTAATAAATAGGACCACATGAAACTAAAAGTTTATATAAAGTCAAGGACACCATCAAAAGGACAAAACAGCGGCATACAGAATGAGTAAAGATATTCAACAACCTTACATCTGATATAGGGCTGATATCCAAAAGGTAGAACGAACTTGAGAATAGATATCAATAAATCAGATAGCCCAATTAAAAATGTGGTACAGATCTAAACAGAGAATCCTCAACAAATGAAGCTCTAATGACTAAGAAGAACTTAAAGAAATGGTCAACATCCCTAAACATCAGGGAAACACATATCAAAATGACTATGAGATTTCATTTTATACCAGTAAGAATGACCAAGAACAAAAACTCAGGTGACTTCACATGCTGATGAGGATATGGAGCAATGGTAACAATATTCCATTGTGTCGAAGAGAAAAATTGTACTATCAATTTGGAAATCAATTTGGAGTTTTCTCAGAAAATCAGTAATAATTTTACCACAGTATCAGCTATCATCTACCAAAATATGTTCCACAATATCACAAGGACCCTTGCTCAGCTATGCTCATAGTGGATTCATTTTAGCCAGAAACTGACAATACACTAGATGTCCCTCAACCAATGACTGGATAAAGAAAAATGTGGTACATATACACAATGGAATCTTACTCAGCTATTAAAAAGAGTGACACCATGAAAATTGCAGGCAAGTGGATAGAAATAGAAAAGATCATTTCAATGAGGTAACACAGACCCAGAAAGACAAATGTGTCATGTCCTCATTTACAAGTGGAAATTAACCATAAAGAACATGATAACCATGCTACAATCCACAGATCCAAAGAAGCCAACTAACATGGAAAGATACTATAATATCACTGAGAAGGGGAAATAGAATAGATGCTGGAAATAGATGGAGAGAGGAAACGGGTTGGGAAAAGATATAGGTGGAGAACAGAAGGGTTCAAGTCTGAGGAAGATGGAAGGAGAGAGAACTGAAAAGAGAATTGAAGCGAGCATCTCTGGGACAAACTAGAAACCATAGTTAATGGAAACACCCACCCAGGAAACTATGAAGGTGACCCTAGCTAAGACTACTAGCAATAGAAAATATGTAACTTGAAATGACCACCTCTTGTAACTGGAAAAGACTTCCAATGGAAGAATGGGGCTACCTACCCACCCCAAAGTCTTTAACCCAAAATTTTTCTTGCCTACAATACATACAGAGATATTGATGGAGCAGAAATTGAGGAAATGGCCAACCAATGACAGGTCCAACTTGAGATCTATGCCATGTGAGAGAGCCTACTGTGTTGGGAGCCATTTTTGCCCACTTTTATGAAAACTTGCCTGTGAGAAAGTGTCAAGGCAGATGAATGTCTGCTGCCAGATTTCCTATCCTGCTTATCATAATGGCAGATACTGGCATGGATATGCCAAAAAAGGAGCTTTTATACACTGATGGTGAGAGCATAACCTAGTGAGGCCATTTCAAGTTTGGAGTTTTCTCAAAGCACAAACAGCACTACCATATGTCCCAAATGTATCTCTCTTTAGCAAATGTTTGATGGAATTTATAGCCTACTACAGAAATACTCATACATCTATGTTAATTAATGTTATATTTATAGTAGAAAGTGGAATTATCCTAGATGCCCATCAGCAAATGAATGGATATGAAAATACACAATGAAATATTCAGCTATAAAAAACCTAAAATACCATGAAAGTAACAGGTAAATAGATTGAACAGTAACATTTATACAAAGGTACCTAACTCGGGCACAGAAAAAAAAGTCTGTCATTTCTCTTTCATGTGTGGATTCTAGAAAAAAGAAAAGAAAAGTTTTATCTTCTGCATTTTACTTGGAGCACACATGGAAGCCAGAAAAGCAGAAAGGGGTCTGTTTTGTGACAACAACATGTTAATGCAGGAGAATAGTATATTACAGGTAACACAATGATAGATGGATAGAAAAGATTAAGCAGAAAGGAGTCTGGGAGTTTGAAAGAAAATGGGTTGGATGGCTCACAAAAAAGAACATATAAGACATATGGAAGCCTGCTATTTCATAACATTTTAAAAAATGAGAGGGTCATGTAAAATGAAAGAAGAGAAGGAATGCTGGTATAAAGGATTAAGTGCAGATGGAGGTAAGGAAGGAAAAGTTGAGGGGGTTGCGGGTGGGTTAAATAAAAGAGTTGAAATGGAATTATCCTGCATGACAGACACTGTTACTCTCCAGAGATATGAGGGGTTTTTTTTTTTGTTTTTTGCTTTTTGTTTTGTTTTTTTTTTGTTGTTTGTTTTGTTTTTTTGGTTTTTTTTAATGCAGTACAAGGCACAGGATATCTACCTACATGGGTATTCTCTGGATGGCCTTTCCTTCAGTCGTTGTTCCATTCTTTATCCCTGTATTTCCTTTACACAGGAGAAATTCTGAATTAAATTTTTATTATTCTTTTTTTTTTAGTTAGGTATTTTCTTCATTTACATTCCAAATGCTATCCCAAAAGTCCCCTATACCCTCCCCCACCCCACTCCCCTACCCACCCACTCCCACTTCTTGGCCCTGGTATTCCCTTGTACTGAGGCATATAAAGTTTGCAAGACCAAAGGGCCTCTCTTCCCACTGATGGCCGACTAGGCCATCTTCTGCTACATATGCAGCTAGAGACACGAGCTCCGGGGGTACTGGTTAGTTCATATTGTTGTTCCACCTATAGGATTTCAGACCCCTTTAGCTCCTTGTGTACTCCCTCTAGCTCCTCCATTGGGGGCCCTGTGTTCCATCCAATAGCTGACTGTGAGCATCTTTTTGGAGATGTGTGTGTGGCCCCATCCCTCAACCAAGGAGCCATGCCTAACCTCTGCATATGGTCTCGACAGTTGAAATTGAAGTTCTTTCACTTATGACTCTAAAGTGTGTCAAGCTGACATAACATTAGCCAACACAATTGCTCTTGCATCTTGCAGACAGAATACCATTGTAGATCAACGAGCTTGTGGCTGGCTTAGTGTTTATGTTTCTCTTTTGGTAGTATAGAGAGAACCTTCCTATAGCAAAGACTCAAGCACACATGGGTAAAGGTTCTATGTAAGCATCTGCTCAACTTCTTGTTAAGTGGACTGTGTATTTTCTTCAGAAATTGGGCCTTGCTGTCATTTGAAGAGATTAACATATAGCCTGGGCAACAGTCTAGGTTATTTGGAGATTCCCACGGGACACCTTTAACCAACAACTCAATTAGACATAACCAATGCCATTACTGGATGCTTTGTTTGGTGACAAGAGATCGCCATCTGGGCTTTCTCCCCGATTATTTGGTGATATAATTTAGATAATTATCATATATACATACATTTGGGAAACTACTATTGTATTAGGTTTTAGAGGCCTAAGTATGGGGTCTCAAATGTCCCTCAATTTTAGCTGTCTTTCCCCATATTTTTGCCCTCATCTTTCTCTTCACTTCCCCTTGCACTCAGTCCTCCTAATCTAGTCTCTCCCGACTTTCCTCTATTTTTATTATTTTTAGATTTGTTCTCTTCACAGTGCTCTAGATTTCCTGGATGTTTTGTCTTCGAATTTTTTAGATTTAATATTTTCTTTAAAAGGGGTATCAATTTCTTCAACCATGCCTTCTGAGATTCTCTCTTCCATCACTTGTATTCTTTTAGCGATTCTTTGAATCACTGAAGTCTCTGAAGTTCCTCTTTGAGTTCCTAATTTTTTCATGTCCAGATTTTCCTCATGTTAGATTTTCTTTATTGACTCTCTGTCCACTTTCAGGTCTTGAACTACTTTACTCATTTTCCTCCTCTGTGTGTATTTTCACAGATTTCTTTAAGAGATTTATTCATTTTCCCTTTAAGGACCTCTATACTATTCATAAAGGCCATTTTAAATTCATTTCTTGTGGTTCAGCTACATTGCAACACTCAAGGTCTTCTGTACTACAGATGCTAGACTGTAGAAACATATTATCTTGGCTTTTATTTATTGTGTTTTACAATAATTTGTAATTCCATGAAAGATTATAATTGTGGGTGCTTACATCTAGTCTTGTTTGTGCTGGGTGGATGCTTTTTCCTTGGTTTCTGTTTCCCTCTCTGGTCCTTAGGAGAATGTGGTGGCTGTGTTTTGACAAGTAAGAAAATCTTCTGTGATCCTGATATGTGTGACTACTACATGATTCAGCTAAAATAAGTTCGTAGGTTTTTGGAGCTGCCACTTAGGGAGGGGGATGGGCTAGGAACAGTGACAGGGCCCACTAGAAGGAAGAAAGCATGCTGTTCTACATTGATAGGATCAATCTCCTAGGAACAGGGACAGAGCATGAGGAAAGGCTAAAATAGGTTGTCTGCTACAGAGCTGGGAGTGTGATAGGTGATTGGCTATGGATACAAGGAAGGAGTGAACTGAACTTCAACTACATGCTTCACTAGCCTAATTGGATCACAGTCAGACTAGGTTTGCATATTCCCAGAAAAATCCACATGAAGTTGGGTATACAATAATAAGGTGAGTATGGAGGAAGGTTAAGAAGATCATCTGCATGGTATGTTGGAGATGGGGTCAGAATCTAGGTGATCCACTACAGAGCTTGGAGTGAGACTGGAAAATTGGATTTGGTGAAAAGGAGGGTGGAAATGAGAGAGCCTTGAAGATTCTCAGTTAGTTTATCCTCTTCCCTGGCACAAGTAAACTGCAGAATCCCAGAGAATTACCGATGAGGTTGGAAGCTGGGTGGAATGAGCTGGGAATAGGAAGACTGAAGGTCTACGTGATATGTTGGAGTTGGGTGTCAGTAACTGCAGGATGTGTTCTGATACAAAAATGAGGGTGGGGTATTTAACTTGGAGGAATGGAGGGAGATGTGTTGATTTTCAGGGCAAAGGATGGGGTTGAGAGGCGACAGAATGGCATTATGAATCTCAGGATATCAGAACCCAGGGACCAATATCAGCATGAATATCTGGTTTTATTTTACAATATACTTGCATGTATACAGTGCTTGAGACAATCTCAAGTCTCTAAATCCTCAGCCAATTGTATCTTGCTAGACCTTCACTATGCCCCAATGAAAGATCTACCTGATGAGGTCACTCAGAAGGATCTGAGGTGGTGTAAAAAGGGGAGTAGGGGAGCATCATCCCCTGTTAAGACTGCTATGAAGACAGAGGAATAGGGATGGAGAGATTGCTCTGTGGTTAGGATCACTGACTGCTCTTCCAAAGATCTTGAGTTCAATTCCCAGAAACCACATGGTGGCTTACAACCATCTGTAGTGGGATCTGATGCCCTCTTCTGGTGTGACTGAAGATAGCTACAGTATACTCATATAAATAAAATAAATAAATCTTTAAAAAAAATGACAGTGGGAGCAGTCACTACCCAGGCCTTGGTTCCTTTTTGCTTTCTCACTGTTGTTCCAGGGGCCATATTAGATCTAATGTTGTGAATACCAGATGAGGACTCTTTGAGGAGTTGAAGAAGCCTGTGGTGCCTTCATCTCCAATCCATTTTTTTTTTCACATGGTTATCATCCATATTCCCCACGATGATCTGCATTTAACCTACCTGCTTCCCTGTCCTGATTTGCTCATAGATTCTTGAATATTAATATTTTAAGCATTATTTTCAAAACTAGTAGAGGCTTGCTGAATCCTCTGGAGCAAGCTGAGCTGTCCTGAGCAGCCTGCTATTCCAGGAGAGCCTCCATTCTTTGGCCACTTCTCCCCCTACCTTCATCAGACACACTGAATTATACAAGTTAGCTTCCCTTCCTCCACTCATTGCTGTTTGTTGAGTACTCTGATCATGCCAAGCTGCCAACAGTAGACTGATAGCCCAGGTAGACTTCCATTCTCCTGCCAACTCTCTGCTGAAATTCATCAGATTGGCAGCAACTGAACCATACACACCTGCCAACACTAAAGTACACAGACCTCTAGATATGAAATGATACAACAAAAGGATACCCATCATAGGCCTGCTACACCAGGACCATTAAGGCTAAACACTCCCAGTACCTACTACTAGAACATATAGGAACCAAATCCATCCAGATAGATAAAGACTCATGAAAGAACACATTCAACAAAGCTGGGTAAAGAAGGTAAACAAGAAGAAAGACAAACAAGGATGCTTGAATCTCACTTAGAAGTGGGAATACAATAGTCATAAGAGGCACATGGAGGGAAAAACTGGGTGAGATAAGGATAGAGTGGGGAAGCATTTATGTATGTGTGTGTATATGTGTTCCAGATCAGTTGTAGGGTAGGACATGAAAGATGACCATAGCCATCCGAAGGAAAGGAAATCTGCAACTGAAATTGGTGGGAAGGTAGGGGGCCTCTCCATGAAGAGACAGAAACCTCGAATAAGGGAGGTGCCTTAGAATCCATGGAGGTGTCCTAAACTATGACTCACTATGTTGAGGATATGGTACCAGAAAGAGCCAGGCAGGAACCCCAGTGGAACCATAGGGCTAGCAACCCACCCATATAAATTTTGACCAAAAATTTATCTTGTCTTCAAGAAATGCTGGCATGGGAATGGTAGAGCAGAAACTGAGTGAATAACTAACGAATAACCAGCCGGATTTGAGACTCATCACATTGGCAAACTCCAATCCCTGGCACTATTCACGATACTCTGCTATGCTTGCAGACAGGAGTCTAGCATGGCTATTTCTGAGTGGCTTTACCCAGCAGCTGACTCAGATACAGGCACCCACAGACAAACACTGGGTTGAGCTTGGGAACTCTTATGGAAAATCACACCAAGGATTGCATCCTGTAAGAAGATAGGAACTTCACAGAAAGAGCAATAGAGTCATCTAACCTGGATCCTTGGTGCTCTCAGAGACTGAACCATCAACCAAAGAACATATATGGTATGGACCTAGGCCTCCCTGCTCATATGTATCTGATGTGTTGCTTGGTATTCATGTGTATCATGAACAACAGGAGCAGGGCCTATCCCCAAAGCTGTTGCCAGCATGTGGAATGTTTTTATAGCTTGGATGCCTTATCTGACCTCAGTGGGAGATTTGCCTGGCCTTACAGAAACTTGAACTGCCAGAGTTGGGGATTCCCAGGGAGGACACAACCAACTCATAGAAGAAGGAGAGATGGGATTGGGGAAAATTGTGGGAGGGGTGACTGAGTGGTGGGCAGTGAGCAGGATGTAAAGTGAATACATAAAATGATAACAAGAATAAGAAAGATTGAAAGTCTGAAAAACTGCCATAAAAACTCTTGAAAATATTTATGTTATATAAAAAATTTTAAAACAAATCATGTCAAATCTGAACAGTTCAGTGTATTGTATAGCATTTATACATTTTTGGTATACATAGGTCACAAAAGAATTCAGACAGTTGTGGTATGTGCCATTATGTAATAAAAATACAAATATAAATAAGATCCTTTATACAGTTACTATGGAATAAAGATTCATATGAGATATTTCTGATTAAAAAGCAGAAAGCATAGGGACACCAAGTCTTGAACTTGAAAGACTTCTGAGATATAACTTGGCATTTAGATTGACATCTGAGAATTAAACATAAAGGAAAATTTCTCATATTGTACTCTTTACTTGGATTCATTAGTATTTTATTTCATTTTAGAATGAGCAATTAGAAAATAAGGCTGAATACAGAGGTACCTTTAAAATTACAAAGAGACTTAACATAAGGCAGACAAAAGAATGTACCAGTTTTTATTTGTTTAATCTGGCTCATTGCACATTTTCATTAGCCAGCAGCTCTGCAAGGTTCTGTTACCTATTTATTGCCCGAGATGTCTTCAGACTCAGTGTTTTTCTCAGTGCTGTCTTCACTTCCTTGTTCCTTAAGCTATAGATGATGGGGTTCAGCATGGATGTCACCGCGGTGTAGAAAAGGGCCAAGAGTTTGTCCATTCCTGGTAAGTGGCTAGACTTGGGCCTCAAGTAGGTAATAGATCCTGAGCCAAAAAACAGTGTGACTACAAGTAGATGCGAGGAACAGGTGGAGAGAGCTTTATGGCGCCCCTCAGGTGAAGGCATCACCAGCACTGCAACCAGAATTCTGACATAGGAATAAATGATCAACAAAAATGGGCTAGATATGCAAAGAATTGCTGCCACGAAGATTGCAGCCTCATTTTGGGAAGTATCTCCACAGGCAAGTGCCAGGACAGGTGGAAGGTCACAGAAGAAGTGGTCTATCTCACAGGGTCCACAGAAGTTCAACGAGAAAATAAAATTGGTTTGTCCCAACCCTACTATACATCCCATTCCCCATGAAACTATTGCCAAATGGGCACATACCCCATGACTCATTCGTGTTGCATAGTGGAGTGGGGAGCATATGGCCATGCAGCGGTCATAGGCCATGGCTGCCAGTAGACAGCACTCAGTTATACCAAAAAATGTGAAGAAAAACATCTGTGTGGCACATCCCTCCCGAGAGATTTCTCGGGCCTCACTTACAAGGCTCTGTAGCATTTTGGGTATGACAGAGCAAGTGTAGCCAATCTCCAGAAGAGACAAGTTGGCTAGAAAGAAGTACATGGGGGTATGTAGGGCTGGACTGGTGCAGATGGCAATGGCTATGAGTTCATTTCCTGTCAGAGATACTAAGAACATGAGGAGGATGAGGGTAAACAGGAGGAAGCATTCTCCAGGGACCTCAGAGAACTTGGAAAATGCAAAGCGTTTGACAGACAAGCTGTTCTCCTGCCACAGAGAGCAGTTGATACTCATCTCCTGAAAGAAAGGACAGAAAATCGTTACAATAATTCTTACAGATCAGAGAAATTATTCACTTTGTCTGTCTCTCCCAACTCCCTTAGTCTCTCTCCTTCCATCTTGCATGTGTGTGTGTGTGTGTGTGTGTGTGTGTGTGTGTGTGTGTGTGTGTGTGTGTAAAATACATGGGTATGCATGTGGCTGAAACATTCAGATACCAATTTCAAGTGTCTTTCTTGATTAGTTTCCACCTTATTTTCTGAAACAGGTTACTTGACCTGGAGATACCTGTTTTTGCTAGAATGAGTCAGAGATCCACCTTCTTTTGCCTTTCATACCCTTAGTATTGGAGTTGCATATAAATGCTGGGTTGCCCAGTCTTTCATGGGTACTGTGGATCCAAACTGCTCCTCACACCTGAACAGCAAGTACACTAATCACTGAACCATTTACATAGCACATCATTTTATTAATTCTAGAGCCTGTGGTAAATTCGAAACTTGTTAGTTGAATTAAAAAAAAAAACACCACACACCCTCAATTAAAGAAAAAAATCAAATCGTTTCCCTATTCATACTACTAGGTGATTTTTTCCAATATACACTTAGTTGAGAAACCACTAAATGACAAAATCTTAGCTGAGAAAGATGGTATATCCTTTATTCACATGAATTGTGTGCCTGATATAAAAGGTCTCTGTAAGTAAATGATAGCCTAGATTGCAGAGTGATACTGTGCTAACAAAGAAAAAAGGTAAACAGATGGTCAGTTGTCCATTTAGATTCCCTTTAGTCAATTGACAATACTAGTATGAAAAGGTCCTTTCAAATTTAGTTTTGTTTCCTCATGTCTGTTAGCACTTGCTCTAACCATTTCTCTCTCTCCCTGCCTGACTCTCTCTCTCTGTCTCTCTCTCTCCCTGTTCTCTCTCTCTGTTCTCTATCTCTTTCTCTGTCTCTGTCTTGTCTCTCTCTCCCTTTATTTCTTTCCTAAGACAGGGTCTCACTCTTTATTCACCATTTTTTAAACTCAGTATTTACTTATTGGGTCCTGACTCTTTTTAAGTAATACTTTTTGCAGTTTATAGACTCTCATTTGTCAGTTAAATTTGCAGGTATATGTATACCTGTTGTATATTCTCATATCTAGAAGAATCTATTCAATTTCTTTAGTGACATAGATGTAGATATAGAGGCCAAGAGAGAAATGTAGCCACAATGAGGAATGTCTGACTAGGGCTTAACTTGTGACTTTAAAAAAAAATGGCCTTTTTAATTAGCCTCACCCCACTTAAACTGTAGCAGCCCAATGCAAACATCTGTGTTAGTGATGAAGGCCCATGAGACTGAGGAAATGGAATTAGTCCTTATGAGGAATGGATGACAGTAAGTACTGGCAACCTAACAGTTTGTCCCTATTTGTTCATTTTATACTTTTAGTACTTACAGGACAAATAGAAAACACAGGCTGACATAAGTATATTTCATACCTTCAAAATTCAGAGTCAAATAAATTAATTGTAGCACGAGAAGGTCTCCAAATATTTTAAAACTATTATCTAATACAAACGCTATTTCACTGAGATATTAAAATTACTAAATAACACAAAATGAAGTGAAAAATTGGAAATCAGTAAAAATTCCTCTCCTTGTTATTTGATATTATATTGAAAGTGCCAAAATCTGACTAAATTTTCTATTGCTTCATCAGCTGTTGACTTCATCCTCAGTTGCTGAGATCAATGATATCAATGAGAATCACAATTGAGATTCATACCAAAAAGTTCCATTTTCATAATGACCCATGAAAGGAGAATGGTGTCTCATGTACTGTATATAGACATATACATGTCCACATAAAGATATGAAGGTTTTTCAGAAAGATGGAAGTATCAGAATAGACTGCAATGGCTAAGTCACTGTCTCTAATCTTAAAGTCATTTTCTTCAAATAAAATTTCAGATTCATAAATTTGAACTCTTGCATCTTAAAGCGGCAAATACTTTGGAGCCCAGTGTGAACACATAGTAAAATGTTCATTAAAGTACAAAAGTGCCTGCCCTGAGAAGCCTCTTCTGGAGGAAGTTAGGGGCATCATGTGGATATCCTCTGGAGTCACCCATCTAGTAACAGAATGAAGCCATTCACATAGAGGTGTAACATAATATTTTCCATATTTATTATGAGTTTTATCCACTACATAGATCTTCAATTTTATAAAGATTCCATGTGTAGTAAACACTGGTCGGCTCTAAAAGATTAGAAATGTGCATTGGTGGACTTGATTCCTTATTTCATTCTTTCTCTCTCTCTCTCTCTCTCTCTCTCTCTCTCTCTCTCTCTCTCTCTCTCTCTCTCTCTCTCTCTCTCTCTCCCTCTCTTACTCTCACACCGAAATGCTTTTTGTGTTCTGTGAGCAGATGGAAAGCATGATACACTGTTAATTCTGATTCTGAAACACATCAGTATCTGTGCAGAAATTCTCAGGAAATATTCATTATCACTACCATGTAGTCACTATTTCTAAAATTCTATAATAGTATAAACAGTTTATATCGATTGTTAGGAAAAGATTATTTGGATGCTCATGCCCCACAATCACTTACCAAAGGACCCAGTGTCACCAGATGAGTGACACTTTAGCCTCACACAATAGAAATCATTAGATTAGTTAACAAGATTAAGGTGCACTATACAATGAGGGTCTCCAGTCTCAGCATTGCATTGTGTTGATTTCCCATGGACTTAAGCTATTTTCTGAGAAAGAAAGAAGCCATGATTCTGAGTTGACTGTTACATTCCCTGAGATGGAGATGTTCAATATAATAACAGCAAGAACACAAAGTATTTGAGTATCAGTTGTTCATTTTTACACTTTAGTTCACTTTCTCTAAGTCCAGTATTGGCAACTTAGCTGTAGCACATACCTTCAATCCCAGCACAATATTGGAGAATTACTCCTTTCGTTTCTGATTAGCCACCTTCAGGCTTTCTCTGTGCCCTCTCCTTACCACATTCTCATTATCATCTTTAAGCCTGTGCATTAAAAAACCTTCGCTGCAGTAAAGAATAGCATCTGAGGTCAGGAGGTCTGTGTATCCCAGAGAGAACACTATGTCCTTTGAGGCAAATAAATTCAGCATCTCTTTCACACTCACACACACACACACACACACACACACACACACACACACACACACAAAAGATGAAAGATGATAGATACATGAAGGTAAATAAATAAATAGATGATAGGTAAATAGATGATAATGATAGATGATAGAGATGAATAGATAGATAATAGATGATAGATAGATAGATAGATAGATAGATAGATAGATAGATAGATAGATAGATAGATAGAGGTTATTGTATTCACACAATGATATATCGAGATTTCTACATTCTTGAAATCAATGATTATAAATATATTTTACTGCTATCTTCTGTGCTCAGAGATCTGATTCTCTCACTCTCCCCAGGAGACTTTCTAGTTTTTTTTTTTTCAATGAAGAGTGTCAGGAGGCAGTCTGAGTCTCCTCTTGAGAGTCAGACTGGACAGCTCTGTCAGAGTTTGCAGACAAATGCTGATTTGGAAGGAAAAGAAGTAAACGTAATTGATGAACAAATCAGAAATAAATGTAATGAATGATGCAGTTTAATGATAAATGCTGTTGTATACTCTCTTCATCCTGTGATATGAAATGAAATGTAATATTATAATTTATTATTTGATCATTGGAAAATATTAATATAAATTATTTAAGTTTTCTATTTTCCAAGCATTATCTAAAATAATCATGAAAACTACATAATTATCTTTCATGTCATCTTCTTTTGATGAAACTGATACTTTTTCTGTTTATTATAAATTATATATGAAATAAATACAAAAATAAAGAAAGAAAAAAGGGAGTGATCCAATATAGTTAACAAAGATAATACAGAATCCTTATGTATGAGCAAAAGCTCTGGATGTGTGCAACAAACTTGGTAATATTCCTGTCCAAAACCAGTAACAGTTATTGAAAAGTTTTATATTAAATTTACCTTGAAAAATCTAATAAAAATGGGCTTATCTTTATAAAAAATAAATTATATAGGTTAATAAGTTTGATGACTTCTAGTCGTATGTTATATTGGCTAGGTCTCTAATGGTTTTTATCAAAAATAATTTCAATAAAAAAGAGATAAAAGTTTAGTATTATTGTGGAAGATATGAATAAGGTACTGAATGCCATTTGAAAGAAAAACCAATAGCTTTGTACCTAAGGTTTTAATGATGTAAAATAGGAATAATAGGGAGAATGATTGACTCTCTTGAGTGGAACATTCTCTTTGTCATCAGGCTCTGCAGTGACTAAGCACAGTACAATCTATGATAGCCCATATACAGTACATGTTATCTCAGCCTCAGACATTGGAATTTATATATTTTTGCATATAGTTATTCTGAATTAAAGCATAATTGCTTTAAATTAATTTTAACTTAGATATTAGTAGTTATTATTCTGAGAATGAGATATGGAGCCAAGGGGATTTCCATTAATTTTACAGGGAATTGAACAATATTATTTTTTCTCCTTCATTGATCCTTACTCCTGTCAATGACAGAATAAGAGTTAATTCATGAAGTGTCATAACTCCATTTAATTTGAGAACATATCTCGGTTTCTATTGTATCTAAGTGCATTTGTAACTAATTCTGGACAATAGGATGAATAGTACAATTAGTTAAATTACACCATATTTGTTGATTGTCTGTCTCATTTCCTATGTTACTGGAATCTTTTTTTTTTTTTTGGTAAAACTTTATTTATGGTGAACAATCCTACAAATCTACTCATACAAAATCATAAGCTTGGGCTTGAGAAAAGGTTCAGCAGGGAAAGCTGCAGAGGGTTTGCATTCTACTCTAGCACCCAAATCCAGTTCTAGGAAATCTGTTGCTTCTCGACTCTAGGCACTCATATTTAGGTGCAAATAACTCTCTCTCTCTCTCTCTCTCTCTCTCTCTCTCTCTCTCTCTCTCTCTCTCTCTCCCTCACCCTCTCTCTTTCTCTCTCTCTCTTTGTGTGTGTGTGTGTGTGTGTGTGCGCGCGCGCGTGTGTGTCTCTCTCCCTGCCCCCTCCAATTTCATTAACTTAAAAGGAAGTTTATAATCCTATTTAGAGTTGGTTGTGTACACCTGTAATCCTAGCATTTGGAAAGCCAAAGATAAAAATTGGATTAGGCAAGCCTCACCTATGAAAGATGTTATAGTAATCATATCATGAGGGATGTTGTAATGAACACCTTTAATCCCAACACTAGGCAGACAGAATTAGGTGGATCTCTGTGACTTCACGTCAGGACTAATCTATAGATCAAGTTCCAGGACAGCCACGACTACACAGAAAAACTCTATCTCCAAAAATCAAAAGAGAAAAAAATAAAAGTCTGGTGAATTTTGATGCGAATTGCAAGGAACCTATAATTTAATTTGAAGATCCTTTGTGCAAACAAGCCAAAGTGTATTTGCTACTGGAGTCTTGTTACATGTTCCTTTTGCTACTCTGCTTAAGCTCCAGCATCAGGCCCCACTACAAGCCCCTACTCAACTTCCCTTGAATCCATGGATAAAAGACATACACACAGTTGTTCATTTTCAACTTGAGTTCTTGGTACAAATGTTGGGAACTACTACCTCCCACCTGGAAAAACGTGTCCTTATTTTTAATCTTAGCTCGACATCTCCTATCTGCCCTAAACATTGGTGGCTAGTCCCATCTAGCTCCTGACTACCAACTGTAGGAGCAGTCTATGTGGCCACTCCATTTTAAGATCTCACAGGACTCTTCAACCCTTCCTCAGCAGAAGGCTGGGAAACTCTCTCTCTCCTTCTTTGCATCTCCCTGTTATTCCAGGGACCATCTTTTGCCCAGCAATTGTACTCAGCAATTGTTCCATGACTTTCTTTACTGACAGATCAAGAACCAATTGAGGAAGAGGACCTTAGCATTAGAACTGCCCCTACAGAAAGTCTTCATCTATGCCATATGCCTTACTTTCTCTTCCACTGGTATCAGGGTATCTGACCTTATGTTGACGTCTTTGATCTATATGAAACTGTGTTTAGTGCAGCATTAAATATAAGGATAAATTCCACTATTTTATGCATAAGTAATCCAGTTTCTCCAATTCCATTGTTAAAGATTCTGTCCTTCCTTCGGTGCACATATACTTTACATCTTTGTAAATTAACCAAGTGGGTATAGGCCTATGGGCTTATAGGTGAGTCTTCAGTTCTATTTCATTATTATCTGTCTGGTATTATGCTAGTATCATGCTGTTTTATTATTTTACCTCTGTAGTATAATATTAAATCAGTTATGTAGATATTTCATTTTTTAAGGAATTGCTTTGGCTAATCTCAGTCTTTGGTATCCCTATAAAATTTTGGATTTGTTTTCAGTCTGTGAAGAATGACACTGAGATATTGATTGTAGTTGCATTGGATTCATAGATTGCTCTTGTAGGGTGCCCATTTTCACAATATTGGTTCTTTGAATCCAAAAACATAGAAAGAAAGCCTTAAACCTTCTACTGTCTTCTTTAATTTCTTGCTGTAGACCCTTACATTTTTTATTGGACAGGACTTTCATTTTGTTGATGAGTTTCATATTCACTATTAGTTTTCTTAGGGGTTATTTTGCATGTGATTTTATTCCTTACTTCTCTTTCAAAATATTTTTTGGTAGTACTTAAATAAGCTATTGCCTTTTGTATGTTATTTTTGTGTTCTGAAACTTTACTGAAAGAGTTTATAAATTACATAGGGGTTTTGGTAGAAAGCTACTGTAAAGCAAAGGAAAGTATGAAGCAAATGAATATGTAGCCCACAGAATGTGAGAACATTCTTGTCATCTATTCATAAGACAGATAATTAGTATCTAGAATCTTCTCTCTCAACTTTCTTAATACTGCCACCCCTTAATACAGTTCATCATGTGGTGGTGACCCTCCCCAACCATAAAATTATGTTGTTGCTGCTTCATATCTATAATTCTGATGCTATAAGTTTTAATGCAAATATCTGATATGCGGGATATCTGATATGCAACCTTCAAGAGAATTAAACCCACAGATTCACAACAACTAGTCTAGGGCATACAATGAATTAAAAATAGAAGAGTAAACATTAAAATGATAATGTGCTACCACCCCCAATACCTTGCCTATCATCTTTGCCTGGTGCATACCTAGCACTGGCAAACTGTGTCCTGTCCCTTGCACTCCATTTTCTTACCCACAACTCCACTTACATTCCTGAGGCCCTTCGAGAACCAGGGACATCCAGCTTTGCCTGCATCCCTAGAGACCTACTCTCACCAGGAACAAGCAGGTGCGGCCTCTCTCCATATTATCCTGTCTGCCATGTTCCAACTAGAGCACACCTATCCCTTGAGCTCCATCTTCTAACCCATAGCTCTGTCTGCCTTCCTGGAGGCCTGGAGGCACCAGAGACATCCAGGTGAGACCTCTCCAACCACAATCTCCTACTTGCCATAGCATTGTTGAGCCCTGGTCCCTGCACACCATGTTCTGTCCCACAGCTCTCCCAACATCCTGGGAGGCCTGCAGCACCAGGGACATCCAGATAAGACCCTTAACCCTACCCCAATCCCCTGCCTATTGCTTCTTTGCTGAAGCATACACAGCAGGTATGACTTGTGCCCTGTTCCCTGCACTCTTATTTTCTGTTGCTCAACTCTGCCTGCATTCTCTGAGGCCTGCAGACACCAGAAACAACCAGATAAAGCCAATCCCTCCCAAATCCCTGCCTACCAAGTCCCTCTAAAGCACAACCAACAGCTGTAAACTGCATTCAATCCCCTGTGCTCCATTTTCCAGTGCACAACTCTTCCTCGATTTCCGGAGAGCTTCCTACAACAGAGACAATCAGATGGCTAAAGGTCAGTGTAAGAACACAATCAACAAGAGTCGGTCATACCACTATCCCTTCAAGTACTGCATAACCTGATAATGGAGCTGAAGCACAAGGAAAGCTTATTAAGCTGATAGAGGCCCTTAAAAAGGAAATGGATAAAATTCCTTAAAGAAATAAAGAAAAATACAATCAAACAGGTATAGGAGATAAATAAAATGGCTCATGACCTGAAAATGGAAAGGGCAAATATAAACAAAACACAAACTGTGAGAATCGTGGAGATGGAGAACCTAGGCAAGAAAATAGGAACAACTGATGAAAGCATCACCAACAGACTACTAGAGGTGGAAGAGAGAATCTCAGGTGAAGAAAATAAAATAGAAGAAATCAATACACTGGTCAAGGAAAATATTACTTCTAAAAGTTTTTGACACAATACATGTAGGAATTCTGAGACAATAACCTTAGACACCAACCAAAGAGTAACAGAAATAGAAGAAGATGATTCCCAGTGCAAAGACCTAGAAAAAGTTTTCAACAAAATCATATAAGAAAACATTCCCATCCCAAAGAAAGAGATACAAAAATAAAAGAAGCTCACAGAATACCAAATAGATTTGACCTGAAAGGAAGCTCTTCTTGCCACATAACAATCAAACACTAAGTGTATAAAACAAACAAACAAAAAAAGAATGATAAATGATTCAAGATCAAAAGGCCATGTAACTATAAAGGAAGACCTATAAAAATTACAGCCAAACAGCTGAGACTCTTAAAGCCAGAAGGGCTTGAGCAGATATCTTGCAGTCTCTAGGAGACAACAGATTCCAGCCCAGATTACTATATCCAGTAAAACCTTGATCACCATAAATGGAGAAAACAGAATATTTCATGACAAAACCAAATTTAACCAATACCTTTCCACAAATGCAGCCCTCCAGAAAGTATTCATTTTAATGACTTAACAGCACACATGAAAGCTCTTGAACAAAAAGAAGAAAACACATGCAAGAGGATTAGGTGGTAAGAAATAAACGAATTCAGCGTTGAATTCAGTAAATTAGAAACAAAGAGAAGAGTAGACAGTCTTAACAAAACAAAGAGTGAACTGGTTCTTTCAAAAAATCAGCATGATAGACAAACCCTTGACCAAACTAACTAAAAGGCAAAGCAAAATATATAAATTAATAAAGTCAAAAGTAAAAAGGAGTATATAACACCTGACATGGAATAAATTCAAATCATTAGGTCTTACTTTAAAAATATGTACTTCAAATATTTGAAATTTTTAAATGAAATAGACAGTGTTCGTGATAAATACCATTTACCCAAGCTAAATCAAGATCATGTAAACAACATAAGTAGGCCTTTAACCTCTAAGGAAATAGAAGCACTCATTTAAAATATCTTGTAAACAAAAATAAAATAAAATAAAATAAAAATAAAAACACACTGCCAGATGATTTTAGTACAGAATTCTACCAGAATTTCAAAGAACAGTTAATATAAATACTCCTCAAAATATACCACACAATAGAAACATAAGGATCACTGACAAATTCATTCAGTGCCAGCACAATCACCATGATACCTAAACCACACAAACACTTAACAAAGGATGAAAATTTCAGGACAATTTACCTTATGAATATTGATACAAAAATACTCAATAAATAGCTGGCAAACTGAATTCAACAATACATAAAAAATCAGTATCCACCATGATCAAGTACGCTTCATACTATAGATGCAGGGATGGTTAAAATATGAAAATCCATCAATGTAGGCCACTGTATAAACAAACTGAACAAAAGGAAACCACATGGTCACAGCATTAGATGTAGAAAAGTTATTTCAAAAAAATCTAACACATTTTTATGATAAAAATCTTGAAGAGATAATGGATGCAAGGTAATGTATAGCAAGCTGATAGCCAACACCAAATTAAATGAAGAGAAACTTAGCTAGAGCAATAAGATAACTAAAGAATATCAAGGGGATACAAAATGGAAAGGAAGAACTCAAAATATCACTATTTATAGATAGTATGATAGTATATATAAGTGACTCCTAAAGCCCTTCCAGAAAACTCCTACAGCTGATAAAGACCTTCAGCAAAGTGACTTAATAAAACAAAACAAAAAAAAAAAAACAAAAAAAAAAACAAAAAAAAACTACTCAAATAACTCAGTAGTCAATGCATATACAAAGAATAAATGGACTAAGAAGAAATAGGGAAACAACATCCTTCACAATAGGCAAAGATAGTATAAAATATCGTGTGGTAACTGTAACGAAGCAAGTGAAAGATTTAAATGACAAGAACTTTGAGTCCTTGAAGAAAGAAATTGAAGAAGACATTAGAAGATGGAAAGATCTCCCATGCTCATGGTTTGGTATGGTTAACGTAGTGAAAATGAACATTTTACCAAAAGGAATATGCAGACTCAACAAAATTCCCATCAAAATTTTAATAAAACTCCTATAGACCTTGTCAGAAAAATTCTCAATTTCACATGGAAGAACAAAAATCCCAAGATTACTAAGACAATCCTGTAAAATAATAAAAAATTAAAAAACCTTCTGGAGGTATCAATATTCCCAATTTTAAGCTGTACTACAGAGAATCAGGGAAAAAAAATTGTGGATCAATGGAAGTGAATCAAAGACCCAGGAGTAAAAACACACAACTATGTACACTTGATTTTTGACAAAGAAACCAAAATTATACATTGGGGGGAAAATAGCATTTTCAACAAATGGTGCTGGATTAACGGGATATCTGCATGTAGATTAATGAAAATAGGTTAATATCTATCTCCCTGCACAATATTCAAATCCAAGTGGATCACAGAACTCAATATAAAACAAGTTATTCTAAATATGAGAGAACAGAAAGTAGGTAATAACCTTTAATGCATTGGCACAGGAGACAAATTCATGAACTGAACATCAGCAGCTGAGGCACTAAGATCAAAAATTAAAAAATGGGACCTCATGAAATTAAAATGTTTGTATAAAGTGAAGGACACCATCAAAAGGAGAAAAAAATAAGCCTACAGAATGGGTAAAGATATTCAACAACCTTACATATGGCATAGGGATGATATGTAAAAAGTAGAAAGAACACGAGAATAGATATCAATAAATCAAACAACCCAATTAAAAATGGGGTACAGATCTAAACAGAGAATCCTCAACAAATGAAGCTCTAATGACTAAGAAGAACTTAGAGAAATGGTCAACATCCCTAAACATCAGGGAAACACATATCAAAATGACTATGAGATTTCATTTTATACCAGTAAAAATGGCCAAGAACAAAAACTAGGGCGACTTCACATGTTGATGAGGATGTGGAGCAATAGGAACAATCTTCTATTGCTCGTTGAAGTGAAAACGTGTACTATCAATTTGGAGTTTTCTCAGAAAATCAGCAATAATTCTACCACAGTATCAGCTATCATTTACCAAAAGATGTTCCATCATACCACAAGGACCCTTGCTCAGCTATGCTCATAGTGGATTCACTATAGCCAGAAACTGACAATACACTAGATGTTCCTCAAACAATGAATGGATAAAGAACAATGTGATACATATACACAATGGAATCTTACTCAGCTATTAAAAAGAGTGACACCATGAAAATTGCAGGCAAGTGGATAGAAATAGAAAAGATCATTTCAATGAGGTAACACAGACCCAGAAAGACAAATGTGGCATGTCCTCAGATACAAGTGGAAATTAACCATAAAGAACATGATAACCATGCTACAATCCACAGATTCAAAGAAGCCAACTAATTCATAAAGTTACTGTAGTATCACTGAGAAGGGGAAATTGAATAGATGTTGGAAATGGAGAGAAGAAACAGGGTGGGAGAAGATGTAAATGAAGAACAGAAGGGTCTCAGTCTGCAGAAGATGGAAGGAGAGAGAACTGAGAAAGAGAACTGAAGCGAGCATCTCTGGGACAAACTAGAAACCTAGGTTAATGGAAACACCCACCCAGAAATCTATGAGGGTGACCCTAGCTAAGACTACTAGCAATAGAGAATATGTAACTTGAAATGGCCACCTCTTGTAACTAGAAAAGACTTCCAATGGAAGAATGGGGCTTCCTACCCACCCAAAAATCTTTAACCCAAAGTTTTTCTTTCCTACAATATATACAGGTATATTGTTGGAGCAGAAATTAAGGAAATGGCCAACCAATGACAGGCCCACTTGAGATCTATGCCAAGTGAGAGAGCCTACTGTGTTGGGAGCCATTTTGCCTGCTTCTATGTAAGCTTGCCTGTCAGAAAGTGTCAAGGCAGATGATCATCTGCTGCCAGATTTCCTGTCCTGCTTATCATAATAGCAGATACTGGCATGGATATTACAAAAACAAACAAACAAACAAACAAAAACGGAGCTTTTATACACTGATGGTGAGAACATAGCCTAGTGAGGCCACTTTCAAGTTTGGAGATTTCTCAAAGAACAAACAGCACTACCATGTGTCCTAAATATATCTCTCCTGAGCAAATGGTTCATGCACTTTATAGCCTACTACAGAGACACTCATACATCTATGTTATTTAATGCTGTATTTATAATAGAAAGTGGAATCATCCTAGATGCCCATCAGCAAATGAATGGATATGAAAATACACAATGAAGTATACAGCTATAAAGAAACCTAAAATATCATGAAAGTAACAGGTAAATAGAATGGTAAAATTTATACCGAGGTGGCTAACTCAGGCACAGAAAAACAACGTCTGTAATTTCTCTTTCATGTGTGGATTCTAGCAAAAAAAAAAAAGAAAGAAAGAAAGAAAGAAAGAAAGAAAGAAAGAAAGAAAGAAAGAAAGAAAGAAAGAAAGAAAGAAAGAAAGAAAGAAAAGGTTTATCTTGTGCACGTTACTTGGAGCACGCATGGAAACCACTGAAAAAGAGAAATGGGTCTCTTTTGTGACAACAACATGTTAGTGCAGGAGAATATTATATTACACATAACACAATGATAGAGGGATAGAAAAGATTAAGCAGCAAGGAGTCTGGGAGTTTGAAATTAAATGGGTTGGATGGCTCACAAAAAAGAAGAACATATAGGACATACGGAAGCCTGCTATTTCATGACTCAATTTAAAAAAAATGAGAGGGTCATGTAAAATGAAAGATGAGGAATGCTGGGGTAAAGCATTAAGTACAGATAGAAGTAAGGAAGGGAAAATTGAGGTGGTTGTGGGTGGGTAAAATAAAAGAGTTGAAATGGAATTATCCTGCATGACAGACACTCTTACTCTCTGGAGGTATGAGTTTTTAAATTAAAAATGCAGTACAAGGTACAGGATATCTCCCTACATGGGCAGTCTCTGGATGGCCTTTTTTCAGTCACTGCTCCACTCTTTATCCCTGTATTCCTAGGTTAAAATTTTGGAGATGGTTGGGTGGCTCTATCCCTCAACCAGGGGCCCATGCCTAAGCTCTCAATATGGTCTCCACAGTTTAAACTGAGGTTCCTTCACTTATGACTCTAAAGTGTGACAAGCTGACATAAAATTAGCCAGCACAATTGCTCTAGAATATTTTGCAGTCAGAATATCATTATAGATCAAAAAGCTT